>NC_051046.1:31167354-31334854 GCF_904848185.1 Acanthopagrus latus | reverse complement strand
TTCCCCCTCCCTCCACCAGATGGAGCCATACCCCCCTCTCTCTCTCTCTCTCTCTCACACACACACACACACCCACACATCACACATAGAAAAAACACACATGTGATAGTGCTCCTCCAATCACACCCCAGACAGGAGCAACTCAGCAGGTATGGCCTCACCTCAACCAATCACAAACCTGAATGAGCCTTGGAGGAGGGACACCCCTCCCTCCCCCAATGCTACATTTAGGAGCACTGGCCCACCACTTGCTACTACTCCCTCTGAAGAAGCAGCCCTGCTGCGAAACGTTAGGGAATTAGGCTGAATTGGACAAAACCTGGCAACCTTTTTAACCAATTCGGCTTTTATCCTTTTCTGTAAGCCACCAGGCTACAGTAGATTGTTTTTTAATAGATTGTTTTTAACAATAAAGTTTAAATTTTAATCGTAGAATGTCTTTGTGAGAGCCAAACCACCTCGGGCCTGCTAGCTAACACCACCATAGCCTGAAAAATACTCGCTTGGACAGACCAAATTGAAGAAAACGGACAATTACTTTCTGGTTTTTTGAGCTGAACACTGCAGACTACATTAACCCACCACATTGGAAGTATTCCACCTTCATCCATCCAGGTCGAGGATCCAGGCAACAGGCCTCAACAGCACCAGCCAAGGCCCAGGATTGCGGCCTGCAGAGCCACCAGGCTTTCTGCAGCAGGTAGGCCTCACAAACTGACAGCATGGTTTTTACTTACAGGTCGCAGGCGGTCCAGTTCAGCCAAGCAGCGAGTGATGGGACCAGACCACACAACACCCCCACACATAGGACACCCCACACCCCCTTCCTCCCCCACCCCCACCCCCCCAGTGAGCAGACCAGGCAGCTAGCTAAAGGCTATTTTAAGCTAATTCAAGCTATACATCATAACAACATCATTGATGCAGCCATAGCTACTTCTACACCGCCTAAAGGCATGACAAAACATGTTGCCAAGCTCACAGCCTTCATTAAACCCTCTTCCCCCACAGATGCGGTCAGGCAGGCCATATCTGCTAACACAGAGTCCTGGCTAAAGAACACCCTCAAGATAATGGAGGAGCACTATCTTAACATAACCATGTCCCTCAGTGCCCTACCCTATGATGATGTGGCTTTCCCCATAGCAGTTAATTGGGCTAAAAAACGCTTTAAAGCCAGGCTGCACCACACTGCTGTGGGGGAGGCCGAAGCCCTTTTGCGGTGTGCATCAGAAAACTCTGATGATTCTTATATATCTGACTCCGCATCAGCCACCACCTCCCCGAGATCCCTGGTGGAGGACAGCCCCCCGGGATTGAGCCTGGGGAGCAGACAGGAGCCACTACCTGCAGTTGCAGTACAACAGGTGGCTGCCTCTGCTCCCCAGGCTGGATCCCCTCTTTCCCCTCCTAATTCGGTTTCCCTCTCAAAATCTCATCCTACCCAACCCTCCTCTTCCTTTCCCTCCCCCACTGGCAGACGGAGCCCAAAACGGACAGACCAAAAACGGTCTCAAAGTCCACCATCACCATCATCAGATGGAAGCTCCGTCGAGCCAAACTACATACACCCCCCACAGTCATTCCAATCTGCCAGGACAGATGATGGCTGCTCCACCTCTGCAGCCTCTAACCTCCATCTTTCTTCCGCAGGGTGTGTGGCGGGACCGGGGAATGCTTTGAAACCTCCATCGGAGCAAACACTGGGCTCAAAGACACTACAGCAGGTGGCTGGGGATAAAATGATGAGATTGAGGCATGTCAAGCATAACAATGCTAACCTCTTGGTAAACACCACCTCCTCTGACCCCACCACTAAAAGCATTTCTGTTGAGCCCATGCCCCAGGCCTCCCCGGCCTCCCCACTCACCCACGGCGAGCTACAGGCTGTGGAGGTGGGGCTAGAAAAGCTAATTACTCATGCTAAATTAGCATCCCACCCCACCAACCGCGGTTCCGGAAAGGGGTACCCATGGACCAACTGGCACCCCAGGGGCACCAAAATTAACCAATTTTCAAAAGCCCCAATTCCACAGGTGAGCAGACCGGTGCACCATGGATGGGGGACAAACACGGATGACGGGAGAGGTTGCAACATAGAAAAACAGAGATATTAGGTGCCCTCAGCCACCGCCCGAGCCTGAAACAAAAAGAAAAAAAGCTGTTTGTGACCATCTTAATGCCTTTTCAGAGATGCAATAAAATCTTAAAAATACAACGATGTATGATTGTGTACTTGCCTCTATTGCCACGCATTGTTCCACCACAAAAATAAATAAATAAATAAATAAATAAATAAACAAATTGGGATTAAAACACTTACCTGTCACTTACCTGTCCTGAACACCAGGGCTGGAGTCAGGAGACTCCAACCAACGCAATCCAGCAGGGGTCCTCCTTCCATGACTCAGAGTGTGTTTTCCTCCTCTTATCCTGCTGCTCCTCAAACCTCACAGGCTGAGCAGCAGGCCTAAAAAGAAAATATAATAAAATGAAAAAATTAAGCAAAATTTAAAATTGTGGTGAAACAATGCACAAACTGTATTCACAATGGTATTTTTTACAGGCACTTAAATAGATCTAAACAGACGCACAATCTTACACACCATCTCTTTACCATGGGTGGTGTGGAATTGTGCGACTTTGGGCAGACATCTGTGCCAGTGCACTGGACCCACAACCGTGGCGATTTAAGACCCAATCTTTCCTTACCTAACCCTTTAGGTTTCAAGGCAAGGAAGGGGTCAACCCTGTGGAAGGGCCTGGAGTAACCGACGAGACGAACAAACTATTCTAGCGACAATGACAAGGGAAGACAGAGACTATATACACATGGGGGAGAGGTTAGGGTTACTTGAATCCTTAATTTATGAAAATGTAAGTATTAATATTAAGGGTTATTTGTAAGGTATGGAAATTAATACCCACTTTTTGGAATTATTTAGGAAAAATTATGGTACATTTTGAAGGTATAGCAAGTAATATTCACTTTTTGGAATTATTTTGAAAAGTAGTGTCACACCTCTAGTGCATCCAAATGTCTAAATACTCCCTCACCTTCCAAATGGTACATCCAAAGTCCTAAATCTTTTACACAGACGACGATTCTACTGCTACCTGGTGGCAAGTTGTGGCGCGGCTTCCAGGTCTGGTATTCCCATCAATATAACGATTTGGAATGAAGAGCAAACCTTGGAATTCTTCCAAGTTGGCTATTCTGACCCATTCAAGAAGTTCCAAAAAGGCAACATATCCCCTAGCCTAACCTCACCTAACTCAACCCCTGTCTGTCCTACCACCTCTTCGTCACATTTTTGCCCAAAAAACAGTCTGTCCCTGGCAAAAAACTTTAACCCACCAATTGTTTGTCTGCTTTCACTCTTGTGTTGTTGTAGTTACTTCCTGTTGTTGGTAACTCAAGTATTTATTGTTTTTGTCTTTGGTCTATGACAGTAAAACCATTCACTTCATGAGGCAAACATTGTTACTTATCATGTACATAGCATCAGTGGTTAATTGAGGAAAACAAACATCGTCAGGTAAATAAATACAAAACAGAAGTGCTAAGAACACGCTAGTATAAACATAGCTTAAAAAAAACACATGTTACAACATGTGGCAGTGTTCAAACAGCTGGTTTATCTGGCAGTGTGATGAGTCCACAAAAAAATCCCACATTAGCGCTTTTCCATTGGTCCATCACTCATCCAGTTAAGCACATGCTCATAAGAAGCTGTAAATTTCTTATCTGTCCATTCTTGTGGTTCAGGACATTAAGACATTTTCCAGTGCCTAGGTATTATCCTAGTGGCCAGTGTGGTGCTTACCATGATCACTGAAAATTCTCTCTCCGAAATGTTGTGTATTTCGGTTCTGTCCCCTAGTAAACATAATGTTGCTAATGAAGGTAAAATCTTTCCCAGCTAGTTGCTCACATATTCCACAACTGTCCTCCAGAAGGGCTGTACAACTTGACATTCCCAGATGCAGTGTAAGAAAGTGCCTGTATTTCTGAAATTTCCAGCACAAATTGCTATTTATTATACCCATTCTGTGTAGTTACTGTCTTGAAAAATATCACTGCAACATCCAGCCCTTCCAACAGAGACTTCAATGAACTTTCCTCATAAAAACAGCATCCCTCCCCTCGAGTGGGAGAGGCAGACAGGGTCCCGTTTACTGATGTGATTATGTAATTATGTAATTATGTAATTTGGAGCAAAAAAATTGTCAAACCTCTGCTGTGGAGATAATGCTGCGTTTCTGTATGAAAAGGGCTGCTGATGAGAAACGTTGGGGTAAGGGTCTCATTCATAGACAACTTTGATATAATAACAGATTTGCTTCTTCAAATTCTGTTAAAAATGTTAGTTCATTTTCAAAACGTTCTGAAAAATGACATATCTTACAAATGCCCCTCAAACGCAAAAAGTTGATGCATGTCATATGATGATAAATGATGGAAAAAACACTAGTGAAAAAATCCTTGTGTCTTTCTGAGGGGGGAGACTTCACTTGAGAACCATTCTACATGTATGACCTCTTAACTGTCTACATATCTGATGTCTCTGCCACTGGGGATAGGCAGTATTACATTTACATGACTCACTATGCCCCTTGGCAATAGATCTTACCGTAGGTAAAGAGGCTTTCAGACTACTAAATAATTCACTAATCACAAATTATAGTACAGATTTCATGCCACATGCTCTGGTTTCATTTTTTTTATCTTATGCCAATATAGGGGACATTGTGCTCCTGAAGAGCTGTCATCTACCACTGTATGCCCATGTGTCCCTCTCTCTGCTTTCTCTGCGTCATGCCTTGCCTTTATCTCACAGTTAGCCTGCAGACACTGGGGTATCATATTATTAGGCCCTGGTTATGTGCAGAGTCCGCCCCCCACACACACACACTTAGTTGTTGTAAATGGAGAAAATGTCAGTTCTGTACTGCTGGAATTATCAGGCTGTTAGAGCAGAAACTGTATTGTGGGTCCTGCGGTTTTTGTGCATAGCCTTAATGTCTCATACAAACACACACTACTTGAAACAGTAGCTGTGATGGTAAATGGGCATGTGGGACTGGACAGTTAAATGACCAATTAACTGAAACGGTCAATAAAGCTCCCTCCTGACCAACCTAATTAATTGCTACTGTAACAGGAGAGCAGATACAGCTCTACGTGTGTTTAAATGGATAGCCAATAACTCTGGGATATGGTTTAAGAGATGATACAAGTGTTAAAGGTGCACTTTGTAGTTTTGGGGAATACATCTTTTTTAGAAGAGAAAGATGTTCATTGACAGATTTTTTTTTATGCCTAAACAAACAAAACAATCAAAATGTTTTCATTTTCATGACTTAATTAAGAAACTTTAGCTTTCATGTAAATAAGCTTTATTTGTACAGTGTCTTTCACAGACCAGGGTCATAAAGCGCTTTATAATTACAACAAAACCATACACAGTTACAAAGTACATACAAATTTAAATTTAAAAGGCCAAGACAACTCAGTGACAATCATAGCAGCCCCAAGACAATTAAGCAAAATCCTGAATAAAATAAATAGGTCTTAAGTTCACTTTGTTTTACTACTGTTGCAAGACAATTTCCCTCGGGATAAATAAAGTCTTCTTGAATCTTGAATCTTGAATCTTGAAGGAGTCAACAGGCTCCATCAAACGCAGAGACAGTGAAAGATCATTCCAAAGCCTGGGAGCAACAGCCTGGAGGGATCGGTCTCCTCTGGTCCGGAAGCGAGTGCGCGGAACCATCAGCAGATTCTGATCCACAGACCTCAGAGCCCGAGGTAGGATGTAGGGCTGGATCAGGTCACTGATGTAAGGTGGAACCTGACCATGCAAAGCTCTGAAAGTTAAAACCAGAATTAAAATCAGAATTCTCGCTGCGGAGTTTTGCACTAACTGCAGGCGAGACAGCTCCTTATTGTTCAGACATGAAAACAAACCATCACAATACTCTAAACGCGAAGACAAAAATGCATGAATGATCAGCTCCAAATCATTTTGTTACACCATTTTCTTGAGTTTGGAGATTTTCCTCAGCTGAAAAAAACTATATTTTGTCAGCTGTTTTGCAGTGTTGCACATGTCTTTGTTCAATACAACACCCAGGTTTCTTAGGCTCAGTTTAAGAGACTGGCCCAAGTCACCCAAGTACTGGTTCAACCCTGGAATTGAGTCATCAGGGGCAATAACCAGTGTTTCTGTTTTGTCCACATTTAGCTGCAAGGTGTTATCACTTAGCCATTGTTTTATCTCCACCAAGCAATGAACTAAGGAATTTAGCCTCTGGAGCTCAGTTGACTTGAAAGTGCAGTAAAGCTGGATATCATCAGCAAATATGTGGTATGAAACATCAGAAAATCTCTGGATTATTTTTCCCAAATGGATCAAATACAACAAAAATAATACATGACCCAAAACAGAGCCTAGACGAGATTCCACACATCAGATGTGCTGACTCAGACCTTGTTTGGTTAGCTGTGACACTAAAGCTACGCCCAGATAGGTATGATGAGAACCAATGTAAAACTGATCCTGACATTCCCACTTCATCCCTCAGTCTTCTCAGCAGGATCTGGTGGTTGATGGTGAGCAAGAGGAGGGTTTCATCTTGGTCACCAGTGCCAACATATCAGCCATAGTCACAGACTTAAATGAGGACCACAAGCTGGAGACAGACTTCATAAAAAACAGGGGTAATTGGAGCAGCAGGAAGTACAAGAGAATTGATCGTGTCAAACAACACTTTGGAGTTTTTCTTATTTACTGTTACCAGTTCGTGAATATAATCAGATGTGGCATTTTCCACCATCTCATTGCATGAGGACACAAGATCCCTGAGATATAGTCTTTGCACCTCAAGGTTAGTGGATTTCCACAGACGTGCAGTCTTTCAACATAGTCTCCTCAGACTCAGGGATCACATGGGTCACATGGGCTCCAGCTGGACCGTGTGGGCAGAGCTGGTGTAAATACGGAAGAACGTGGAGGCAATGAAAGCAACTGACCACTACTCCAGTGCTGTGTAGGCTCCAGGACTTTCGTTGTGGTCCAAGCAGACGGCAGAGTGGATGTGCTGTCACACACATTGAGGAGAGGGATCCCGCGCAGACACCTTGCGTGTTCTCCATGGCCGAAGATGGCTGAGCCCTGGTGTGCTACAGCGCGTCTTCACTTGACCTGGACTCTGGAATGTGAGCCTGCGAGAATACTATACAGCAAGAGACAAGCCGTGGCACTGCCAGTCACAGGAGCCATCTTGATAATGGATTGATCATTGGATTATTGTCTTTAAAGTCTGTGTAAAGTAGAAATAAATGTGTTATGACTTTGTCACACCACAGAAACATGCGTCATTGACCACTGAGCCACATTTGAAAGATTAAAAAAATCGCTAAGTATATAAAATTAGGTCTCAAAATCATTGAAAAACAAGCACTTCTCTCTGCCGTGAAATGCTGGGGGCATGTCAGTCATGGGCACTGGAACCACGCCTGTGTGCGGTAGTGGAGTCGTCTCTGTGTACTTACTTTCCATGCTTCTTTTATACAGTTACTTTTTTGACTCTATTACCACAAGCTCACCAATGACTCTGTCTGCCCAATTTTTATCAGTTGTGAGGGATAATACCAGCTGTGGAGTAGCTTTAGTTATGAAATAACTGAATCATGTATGCTGCATGTGCACACAAAATGATAACTCACATATTGACACCGTCTGAGCTAGCTGCTCCCGTCACTGCCCTGGTGCCCATCACACAATGCCAGTGGCCGTGATGGAAACACCCGCTGTCAGCGCGATGGAGAGGGTCAGTGGCGGGCAGACTGTGGCATCCAGGAAAGATGCACAAGCGACTTGGAGGAGACATGACTGGTTAGCTGACTGGCTGACTGTTTAGCTAGATGCAAGCTATCGTAAGAGATGCTATCCGAGACTCTAGAGCGAGCAGAAAATCACCGATGCTAATGTGCCCTGAACATATTTATATCACCTCTGCAGCAGGGTGGGGTGTATGTTAATGATGGCTGCGTTATGTAACGCGGGCCTGATTTCTGACCCGCCCATTAAATCCTGAACACAGAAATTTTGAAACACAGTTTGTGAGTCTAGCTCCACAGTTGAATTCTAAATGGTTGAATGGCTTTTTATATGTTTTAAAGAAATACATATGTGTTCAGAAGAAAATGGCTGAATTTGAAAGGACAACACAATTTTCTCCTGCTTTAGAGTTAGGTAAGGGGAACTGAGCCAGCGTCGGAAGTGTCACGGAAGGGGGAATGGTCCGTCCCCCATGATACCTCTCTCATGTGATCCCAGCCGGGATCATGGTCGCGCCGGCGTCTGCACCCGTAGCGCACTTCTCTCCACCTGTCTTCCATCTATTTATGTTTTCATGGTGTATTTAATTAAATATAGGTTTTTATATTTGTACAATTGTTTTAATAGTGTATCTATATGTAATTAACTGAAAAGCTGTGCTTATGCAACAATGTAATTGTAAATTAATGAACTGAAATGAAAACAAAACCACTAATAAATGAATTGGATTATAAAATAAAGAGCAACTTTAATATGACAAATGAAAAACAAGCAAGCGTGTGCTGGACGGCGAAGTTTCCACCAAGTTCTGATCTTCAGGCCTAGCACACTGTAAAAGCAACGTCCTATAAAAAAATACGTATTCAACTAATGTTTTTAAATCATTTTTAAGGTGCTGTAAGTTAATTTATTTTAATCCTTTTTGTAAGAACTCATGTCCTTGATTTGATGTTTTTAAATCATCATTGTGCATTAATAGTTCAGAGAAATCATGTCTTCAATTGATGTTTATAATCATTTTAAAGGTTTCTTTGCCGTAAATTGATGTCATTTACTCTTTATTTTTTGAGAAATCATGTATTGATTCATTGATTTTGATTCATTTGAAGAGTTGTTTTTAATCATTTTAAAGGCACGTATTGACTTGGTGTTTTTAATCATGTTAAAGGTGTATATGAATTGTTTCCAACACTTGAAAGGTACGTATTAAATTGGTGACTGTAATCATGTTAAAGTGGTATATGAATTGTTATTTATAGTTGTTTTAAAGATACATAATCAATTGGTGCTTTTTAATTATTTAAAGGGACATATGTAATCTTTTTTTTATTATTTAAATGTACATATGAACTAATGTGAATTAATGTGTTTTAAACTTTAAAGGGTTAAGAGCTAGGGGAGTGGTTTGGGTTAAGGGTTAAGGGGGGAAATGGGGATTAGTGCCACCCCTGAGGTCTCCAGTCATTAAGGTTCCCGGGGTGTGAGAGCCACGAAAGACATATTTTCGGAAAGCTGCAACTCCGCTGAGCACTCTGGTGTCTTTGGTTTTGGAATCGGACTTTGGGTAGTTGGTGAAAAAACAATGACCTGCCGGTCAGTAATCTTCCTGGCCGGTCAAGTGCACGAGATTGTCTCTCTATGACCTTCCTAGCCAGAGTTATTGCGATTTTGAAAATTGCCCATTTGACTCTATGCAAAATCGGTGGGCAGGACCCTTAAGGTTGTCAGTCACGAGACTCTGGCTACCCCCCATATGTGGCCATGGGCTATCCAATGCAGTTGGGTTAGGTTAGGGTTAGGAGAATAGGGGTAATAACCCCGATCGGTGCACTGGTGCAAGTCCCAAGTGTCTAGCACCTCTGGTTGCAGAGTTATGGCAAATTTGAAAGCCAACTTTTGATAGTTTCAATGGATGGGACGGCCTTGAGTATAAAGTTGTTTCAGTCAAGGACTAGAGAGAAGAATTCCATACTCACTGCTTATTTGGATGTCATGCAAGTGTCTTTCGATCACAGTCATTCTGTGTCAATTTATGTGCAATATGAAGCTATGAGCTAACTAAAGAGCGCTAACATAAGCCTGCTAACAAAACAATGTAGGACACAGGTGATTGCAGCAAAGGACAATTTTTGAGCAAAGGACAATTTTGTACTCTACTTGCACTTAATGGTGTTTAATTATGGTGCATTCTGATTAATAACTCCTTCATGCGAGAGAGGAGAGCTGGAGGCTTCAGTGTGTCAGAGGTGTCTCCAAACAAAAGTTTGTTTTTGTTTAATGCTGGTGCTCAAGGGCAACATCTACTGAATCATAAAGTCATACATTCTTCCTTTCTAGGGACCACTACTTAAGTTGCTGTTGAAATTAGCTAATACTGTGCCTGGGTGTTTCTTGTGTTTATATTGCCATAAAGAAATGGTATGTTTAAAAAAAGAAAAGGAAAAAAAAGTAAAGCTGTGTAAATGAACATGGAAATGTTTTGTAGCTTTGAATGTTCAGCATTCAGCTTAATAAACAATTTAAGTTGGATCAGAGATTTGTCAATCATATTGTGTTCATGTCACTTGATTGGTTTAACCCTCTAAGGCCCAGCGTTGCAAAATTACAACATTTTTATTTTTTCTAAAAAAGGGTAGAAATGTTTTTTTGTTGTTGTTGTTTTTCACATTAGCATAGTCACTGGGTCCTATTGTTCAGTCTCACAATGGTTCTGGATAGGACATTTGTATATAAGCCCGGCCCACAGGTCCAGAACTTTCACAATCTGCAAAACTTTGGCTGAGCAACAACACTTTGTTTCCTTGGACTGGATTTATCAGATTTAAGTAAGTATAATGCCTTTAATATTTTTTTTTGTAATCATTACACTTGCTAGAACATGTACATATGTAATTATTGTGAAATACATTCATCAAATGTAAATTAGAGCATGTTGTATATATGTTGTAATTTTACAACACTGGGCCATTGAGGTAGTCAAAATGGCCATGTTGTAGGTTTACAACATACCTGGCTAAGTGTAGTCTAAATAGACATTTTGACAGGGACCTTCTATTTTTCACAATATATTTTAAAATTACACACATTTATTACACTTTCCAGATTATATATTATGTAGGCTTTATATTTATTTTTACTTTAATTTCCAAACCAGTGCTATTCGGAACCCACTGTACAAGAAGCTGTATTACCAAAATATATTGCAATAGCATATCACTTTCTACTGCTTATAATGCTTATAATGGTAATCACCTTCAATAGTTCAGTTTCTCATTCTGTTTGTATACATGTGCCTATTATGTTGGGTCAATTCATAGTCTAAGCAGTTAGTTCTGGGGGGATAGTGGGGGGATGCTGAGGGGTGCCTGTTGCATTGTTGTAGAACAGGTGAGAACGTTCGGTAATGCATTCCCATTGCAGACATTATCATCCTAGAAGAAATGCAACATGCATTCCTTTTGGGATGATGGTTTCACATTCTTGAACATTCTCACCTGATAATCAGAGCACAATAGGTTTGCCAGACAGTATTGTGTGACTAGTGAAATGTGTTAATAGGTTACTTTGCCCCACCACCCATGTACTAATGTTATTTCCATTTATTTTTTTCATTTCAGAATGTCTTCAGCAAGGAGAAAGCCCTTCTACAGTGTGCAGGATGTCATCGATGCTGTCCAGAATGGAGAGAGTGATGTGGACATAGACTTTGATGAAACTGATGAAGAGTCAGATGAAGAAACCCATGAAGAAGTGGACAAAGAAAACCATCCACCCACTGACTGCCCAGCCGATGAGGACATTGAGCCCCAACCAGCCAAACATGCCATGTCCCGTGACAGATATCGCTGGCAGAAAAAAGTTTTCATCAGCCCTAATACGGATTTTTCTGGTCCACCTCTCACAAAAGATATGCATTCCCTCCACACACCACTGGAATACTTCCGACAATTTGTGTCTGAAGACATGATTGAGTCACTCACAATAAACACAATTGAGTACAGCCTTCAAACACATGGAAGATCCATAAACACCAACAAAAAGGAAATAGAACAAATGATGGGCATGTATCTGAAGATGGGCCTGGTACAAATGGCTGGAAAGCGAATGTACGCACACGGTACGCACCTGTTGCTGATGTGATGCCACGCAACAGATTCCAGTCTCTGTTGACATCCTTGCATTTTACACGCTACTCCCAACCTACTACTCCTCATACCCCTTGTACATATGTCTATACTGTAAATATTTGGCATTCCCTACATGCATGCACATGTTCCTGTTTTTTATTTTTTTATTGTTTTTAAATAAATTTGCTATTCATAAAAATATGACTACTGTTGAAATTATTATTCATGTTATATACTGTTCTGGGGCTACGTAACAAGCAATCAACCATGCAAATGTACCCAGAGTGTTTTTTTTTACTGAGGTATAAACATTTGTACCTTTCTGTTCTGACAATGAATACAACTAGCTGACAGGAAATTCTGCTACCCCATTGACCCAGCGTTGTAATATTACAACGTTCTCATAAAACTTTACAAAAACAAATTTTTTTTGCAAACACTTCATTTTCATCTCCAAAGGCCTCCTACAACACCATCTAAGTGGTTGAAAAATTTTTCTTTTATGTTTTTCTATGTCTGGGTCTTACAGGGTTAAAGCAATCGGTTTCCTCAAATGAACTAAATAGACAAAGTGTAATTTCAAGTTATTACAACTAGAATGTAATAGGTTATTTCAGTTGGAAGACAAAGTTGACTAAACTTAAGTAAAAAGATTTGGCAACACAAGAGGCATTTAAGTTAGTATTACTTAATTCACATACATTTAATGAACACATATTATATATTATTATATAAGTTGAATGAATTGCTGCATTTAAGTGTAAAAAGCTCATTCTTTTCATTTCACTTCAGTAAATGGAATTAGTAATGCTAACTCATAATACACATGTCACGATAACTCTAGATATACGAGTTATCTTTACTTAGATGACATAATTGCTGATACTTAATTTATTTGAGTTGGTAAACTTAAATAGTTCAAGGCAATCGGTTTACTCAAACAGTTTAAGTTGAACTAACTTGTCAGGTTTTACAGTGTCTACATGGTCATTGTAAACATCGTGATCACCTCAGAAAACCGCTTCAACAGTATGTATATTTAATGAAATATGGCCTAATTTGCATATTGTATTTTATTTTTTAGAAAGGTGTAACACAAAAAGTATTTCTTTTTAGTTATTCTTGATTTCTTTGATGCAGCAGTCACCTCAAACTCCACATTTTCAAAACAGGCCGAAACAGTGTCACTCATGGTCAAATTAACACATTTTGTTTGCAAAAGGCTCTAACCATGCGAAAACATTTAAAATATGCAACAAAAGCAAATTTTGCCTTCAAACCACACAACTTCCAAACAAGTGTATGAGCTTTTCCAGTCAACCATTACAGGACAACAAAATACAAAATACAGCACTCAGTGTAAATTAGTGTACCATTGCTTGTCATTGTAGCCTATCACTGTACGTAGCTTTCATGCCAGTGCCATTTGTTGTCAAATTTGCCTTCTCATAAAGAATTAGATTTGCTTTGATGCAAATTTTATTGATTCCATTTATTCTTTTTTCAAACAGTGGCTGAAAATTCAAATACTGTAAATATTATACAGAATAAATGTAAACCAAAATAAAATCTTTTAGAGTGTAAGAAATTAAGAAAGCTGGTAGTCTCATAGTCCAGAAAACAGCTTCACAGCAAGCACTTTCCTGAACAACTGACGTAGCCGGGGACTTGTTTTAAAACATAGAAAAGAAAATAAAGATAAAATCTAAAGAAAGTTTAAAGATCTATTACTGTTGAGAGGTGGTTCCCAACCTGCGATCGCAGGGGGTGCGCACAACTTCATCTTCTCTGAGGTTGTGAGGTTAAAGTTATTTTGGTCAACCCTCTGAGGTTTGTGTGTGATGCACCTGATGACACAAAAAGGAAGAAATGCATCTATATACATTGTAAAACTAGGAGAATATAACTGTTGCTTATATTTGCATATAAAAGTTTTTAATTAATCACTTTATTCTTTTAGAGTATACGGGTTGGGGGGGGTCTGGTTTTTCTTGGACACAGGCAAGGGGGGCTTCAAGGAAAAAAGGTTGGGAACTTCTATTGTAGAGTATGTGAAATAGCCACTATTGATATGCAGTCTCTTCTGTCTTGATGATGGGGCCACATGGCCTCATCTACATCACATTCAATATTTTCTCTTGCAATGCACTGAGGGAAAAATCTTCTTGCATGCCTCATCCAACCTTGACATTCCTCTGCACCTATTTCTCACTCTCATCTGCCTTAGACCTCTTCCATCCACGTTGGCAAAGAACAACACAGACTCTGTACATTTTAAGGCCTGCAGACTGATTGCTCATTGAAGATTTGTGCAAAGGAGTATCAAACAGGTGCTTCAGTGATTTCATACTGATGTAGGTAGTTTCTAATAGTTAAGAAGAGATAGTTTCTGTTTGGTTACCTTAGCTAAAACAATAGAGTTTGGACTGCTTGAATGACATCTGTGTTAACTGTTCTACAAAAGGATGGGGAAAATGTGTCAATCTAATGAGAAAAGGTTAACACATTTGCAAGAGGTGTGTTTTTCTGTGCTGAAACAGTGATGATGAAAACCAAGTGGATCCCAGTTTCTTTAAGCAGGTCAAAGCAATCAAGAAAAACTCTTCTATGAAGATGAATCTAGTATAAATTTATTAGGATATCTATAAAGGAAAAAAAAGTCCCATCCACCCATAGTGTGATAATAGTGTCACCTATTGCGGTCATTTTCAGGACTTTCACCCCAGGTAGATATTTTGGCACACATCCCACATTGTTGGGTAATATTAGTCTGTAACAGTTGAGATAGTCTCCGCTAAATGAAGCGCATACAACTCTTACACGGGACCTAGACTATAGATGACATGATCAACTATGGTTGCTCAAATTTCATATGAAAGTTCTTGTCTTCTTTGGCTATGTCCTCCTCTACCAGCTCTGCCCCTACCTCTCACTCTTCATCCCCCTCTTATTCTGTTCATCTTCCTCTCTCGGCAATGTCTTCCATTGTTGTAAAAAAAAAAAAAAAAGTGCTCACCTGTGGTCTTTTCGTGCTTACTTCCTGATTGAAATAGTAACAGTTAACAATTGCTTGGCCAGGTGGCACATAGGGTGACCAATTGGCTCATTTAGTGTCATTTTGAACGGCAGTGTTTTAAAATGGCAAACATTTGACTTTATGTCAGATTGTTGTGTCTTATGCAGAGAACCTTTTTCAGTGCATTTCAAAAGTGCCATTTTGAATTGCAAAATGTGTGTAAAGCAGAAAATGTGTTTAAAGTTTTGGAGATTTGAGAAGAGGTTTTGCTCTGTGTGTCAGTTTAAATATGTGTGCTATGCGTATCAATTTAGTGTGTTACCAACTGGAAAAAAAATGTAATTAAACTTTGAATGGACAAATCCTTACACAGTTATGAACTCATTCTCGGACTACATTTCCTGAAGGGTTCTGGGTAAACAAAGGACAAGAAAAAACACAGTCATTCAAAGATGAAGCAACTTTTAATGAGTTAAACATACACAGAGCCACCTAGTAAATCACATCTCAGTTTTTAAACAAGACATTATGTAAGTTGTGAAATTGTTCTCACACACTGAGATATAAATGATAGTGTGGAGACAGATATGCATGATATACAACACATCACCCAGAGAGAGGGGGGATTAGAAAAAAAAAAACACAAAGGCTTGCTTTCTCAATGTGCCAAACCAAGATCGTATCGGTGGAGTCTATCATATTTACACAGAATTTGAATCCAACCACTACACAGAAAATTGACTGAAATTGATTGATTTTGCAAAACCATGGCTCACTATCAATACCAACATACTTTCAGTGCAATGTGTATCTTTACGTATTGTGCCTGTGAATGGGGAATTTGATTTGGTATAACATTATAGCAAAATAACTTTTTTTGTGGTAAAAGTCAGTTTTCACCCATCTGGAGAATAACAACAGCTACATCAGAATGCTGTTGGTTGATTTCAGGTCAGCATTCAAAAGAATCACACCCATAATACTGATTGAAAAACTAAACACTCTGGGATTGACTCTGAGCACCCAGGCTGAGACTCCATTTTCTGAAATAGATGTAGCACAAAGTACTCAAACATGGTTTTGTATTTCACCATTGTTTTTTTTTAAAATGAAAATACATTTACCTTGATACCTCATAAGCTTGTAAAAGTAAACTCCAAAAAATTCAGTCCCCTGGACTTGGTAGGACATGTGCTACAGCTTAATCCACCACACTTCTCTACACACACTCACCACCTAATAACAAGGAAGGACATAGTCGGGCACAGTACTTTCCACATTGGCACTGACTATTGTCACTTGATTTAAATTGTGACATGGGGAATAAACCAACATGCTACTAGTAGCTTAGGGGGACTTTTAATGTTGGACATCAGCATTGAGCCACTGATTGGTCTTCTTATATTCAGCAGTGCCAGCCAACTATCTCATTGAAAGAATGCCTCCAGCACTTTAGAATGTTTTGGATTCTCAAAATAAAGCACAGCAATATGACTGGCCTATCCAAGTCTACAAAGCCTGTTCTGTCAGAGTAGGCCCAAACTTCAGAACCGACACAATTGTGTTATGTAGGGTGTCTGACCAGCATCTTGCAAATCATGTTTACCAAAGGTTATATAGCAACATAAGTGATGAACAGTGACATTTCACAGATTTGTTTTCAGTCTTAATTTTAAGTTTTTGACTTCGAGTCTAAAGAGAATAAATTCTGCCACTGAAAGCTGCCTTGTTACATTTGATTTGCCATCTATGACCAGTATTCATTAGTGTATTATGTTGTATGTGTGCATGATGATTTTACATTGTGTTGCTATTGTTATCAATTAAATTAGGCTAGAAGGCCTAATACTCCAACAAATATACAGCAAGTTGTATAATTCAGCCTATTACAATACTAACACAATACATTTATTTGATGTTAGTGGATAAGCAACACACAATATGTCGGTTAATGCAACATTAGGTAACCTTTTTTACCTAAAAAATTAAATCTTGGAAAATGATTTTGATGGTAGAGTGGCTTCTAATAAGGCAAACAATGTCTCTGTCAAAGCCCACCTTGATCCACAATATGTAACATCAGTGTGAAACAAGATCACAGCGTTAGATAGAGAAGACATGTTTTAAAGTCACGAAAATAGTAATGTTCTAATAAGTAGTTGGCACCTAACCTACGTCTGACAAACTGTTACAGACCTGGGATTTATATTCAATATGCTGATGTCATAAGTGGCACCTAATTGCACAAAATGCCAATTTGTACATAATGTTGCTTTAAATGAATAGTAGTGAATAATGCAGGGCACAGTTTTGTGACATATTCATCATATCACATAAGCGCAGAAGTATAAAACATGTCAGAAATATATTTGTGCAACCAACACATTGTGTGAGCAGGCACTTTACTACTGTTGTGCAGGGCCATTAGGGCTCTGTGCCCCAAACACAGTGCATAAACCCTTTCTATGCGATAATCATGGAAAGAGCTACACATGGGAGCATCAACCTATGACAACACAGCAACTTCTAATAAAGCTGTTCCTTTTGAGCACCTATTAAACTGATTGAATACATGACTTCCTGGGGGACATTCAGAAAAGACTTTCACTGTGACAGGAAGGAAAGGGTCCCAAAATTGACAAAATAATGATGCATGCTGAATATTATTTGTGGAAATTTTGACATTTTTTGAGATTTTGCCAGGTTGTAAAAAAACAAACAAACAAATTCATACAAAGTAGAAAGGACATTTTTAGAATTGTTGGGAGGTGTACTTTTTCATTGTGTTTATGTGGGATAGACTAGCAGCTTCCCCCTGCTTCTAATCTTTCCACAATGTTCAGGTAACCATACTTTGACCCTAGAACAGTACAATACACTCAGAGGCTATTTTTCTGTGCACATAAAATGCCTATTTCTCTAACATTGTGATCACTAACTTGTTAAAATCTGTGTTAATGAGCTCTTAACCCTAACCCTAACCCTAACCCTGAAAGGTGTGGCATATAAAGATGCTGATAAAGATGGCTGTGCCACATGATACAATAGCTGTTCTGGTTTTATGAGAGGACACTGCCAATGCACAATTTAGGCTAGAGCAAGTTTTCAAGGACTGTACTGATGTTCTGGCCAATTGTGCTTATCAAGCAGAAAGAACGGGAGGATACCAGTAGCTTGCGCACTCTCACTTTGTCCAAAGATGTATCTCTCGGCCTCTTGCTTGTAATCAGAACACATTTAACTCCTCCAAAGCCCGTGGCTCTGAACTTGTGTTTTTTTGTATCTAAAGTCAGAAATGAAGCCCCTAAATTATATATTTTTTTCTCTGTTCAATGATTACATTAAGTTCACAATCCCCAAAATTAAACTATACTCCTCAACACTTAACTAAATTCTGGCCCAAACCAGATAATTTGGGGTGTGTTTAGAGTCATTTATAGTGAATAGCTGGGATGGTCAGACAGCTCTTGCTCCTTCATAACATTTCAGGATGATTGAGGAATGAGGGAAAGACCCATGGGAACAGACGTAAGTGGGGTCTGACAAAAAGGCAGCATATGCATGTTTCCTGTTTAATGTAAACACAGATTTCTACACTGGAATATACAGAGTTTTATACATCTGGCCCCAGCAGTGTAAACTGTACTTGAGCTTGTAAAGAAGTATAAGTATTTCATAAATGTATTTCAATTTAAAAGGATAAACATCAGTTTTAAGTCAAGACTTTCTGCTGCTATAAAGCCACTGTTGCTAGATCATGTCCAGGATCTCATGTCAGGGTGGATCCAGTGGATTTTTCAAAAATCGTTAATGACTGTTGAGCCTGTTGTTTGTGATTTAGTAATCAGTGTTTTCCTATCCAGTGACTAAATATTCCAGTGGCTATAGAGTATGGCAAACATCCAGAAAATGAATATGAAATATATCTAGAATGTTAATTTTTCTTAAATACAGAAAATTCAACTTCACCCTGAGTGTTTACACTGCAATGGGTCCACAACATGGTTCATTGTTTTATCATTATTTTGAGTTTTTTTTTCTTTTTTTTTTTTTTTTTTGCAGCACATCCTAATTAAAACAAGGACAGTTTGCAGCTATTATATATTTTTAAGCAGGTAAACAAAGTGTAAACGTGCTCTTATTTTGAGAGACATTTTTTTCTGAGTTCCCAGTGTTAGAGGCACTTTGGACCATCTATATGGTGACAGTCACTCAAGTCATGCTTGCGGGTTCAGAATTAGAAGGTCTGGTTGACTTTTTGGCTGCTAAGTGGACCAACACGAAACCAGGACCAGAGGGTGTACTTATGGATGCTTTGCAGATGTAAACATTTATGCATGTTGAGATTGGTCTACTACTTAAGAACAAAATGGCTGCTGTACCTGACCTGTTTAACTTACGCAGTAATCAATTACTACGATTAAAATGATGTGGCAGTTCAGTTTCTTTCTCATGGTTTTTCTTGTCAAGCTCTGACAGATGCATCAGACAGATTTCTACCTAATGTGGGCCATGTTGGGCAGATTACAAACATTTAGCTAATATAGGGCAGATTTGACATACTGAAAGGCAAAGGAGTGTCACTTTTCACAAATTTGGCAGTGTTGATCAAATATGAATCTAGATTCTGTTACTAAATAGAATATTTCTCACTACATATATTTTCAGAAACTGATTTTAGTGTACTGTTTAACTGTAATTTAATATTACATGCGTGTGTGTGTGTATATATACATATATAAATACTGTAATTTCATGTTAATATTATCCTGGAACTGCTAAGCATCTTATTGTATTTAGTGTATAGTGTTTGCATGTTGTGTATTGTACTGTTTTTTTTTTAAGTATTTTTTTGGCCTTTTCTGGCTTTATTTGATAGTACAGCTTGAAGAGTTGGACAGGAAACAGGGAAAGAGACGGGGAGTGACACGCAGCAAAGGGACCTGGGCCGGGAGTCGAACCCGGGTCCGCTGCAGAGCCTCGGCACATGGGTCGCGCGCGCTACCGACTGAGCTATGCGGCGCCCCGTATTGTACTGTTTTTAATATCAATATTTGCCCTTACCTTGTATTTTTATATTTTTGTATGTATGATTGTCGCAAAGAGATTTATTGTGATTACCCTGTGGAAGTCCTCTTCCTAAACTTCAACAATACACCATGGGAGTTGAGGATGATAAACAGTTTGATGATCAAAGAAAAATACTAGCCATATAAGGTATACTAAGATCGCTCTAATTGAAAATTGTGAAACTGACATAAGCTAAACCAACACATGGCTCACTTATCACTGTACACAGATAACACATTATGGTTTGGTCAATATAATAGAGCAAAGGATGCTTTAAATATAGCCAAGTTGAGCCAGACTCTACCAGGCTGGGTAAGGTTTTATCAAGACTTGTGTAGAACCAAAGCTAGACTGATTTAGACAGGGTGAAATGTATTGGCTAGAAAATTATAGTACCTAAATTATTAGGATAAGAAAAACAAACCATACCAGACCAGTGAAATCAGGTTAATCCAGTTCAGTTTGGTTTGACACAATCCATACATGATAGTTAAGTCATGAGTTCATTTAAAATAATAAGATAGTCAGGACAACACAAGCCCAGACCCTACCATTTAGGTAAGGTCCAAAACTTTAATACAAAATTTAATTTATTTATAATGTGATATCATACACTGTAATCCAGTTTATTCAAATCCAGTTAAATACACACAACTGCACTTTGGTTAGTTCAGTCCAATTCTTATCAGGCAGTTGGATAAAGGAAGGTGCTATGCCTAATTTCAATTCATATGGTTTAATCACAGACAAATCTGTGAGTCCAGGCTACAATCTCACTCCAAGGTGATCCATTTCCTGCCAATCCAGTCATCTTTATTCCACTTCAGCGATAATCAGGTCAAATTTCAAACACATCCCATTCCTGTATACTCACATACATTTCTATCCCAGTATGTCCAGATAAACTGGTGTGGATTTCATTAGAGCAAACAGCATCTTCTGAATATCCTTAATGTTGAGGCGTTGTTGTGGCTCCCTCTGCCAACAGCCAAACATAATATCATAGACTTCCCTGGGACAAAGCCTGGGACACTCCAGTACCTTGCCCTGAGTAATGCACTCTATCACCTGGGAAGACAGACAGACATATGATGAAACAATATATATGAGTAGCCTTGTTTGAGAAAGCTTTAGTCATGTAAGCCTACATCACATGCAAATGTCACATATGTCACATTTATTCCTACAATACAGAAAAAGACTAGAATTTTTTTTTTTATTGATTTTTTTTTTTTTTTAAGTGTTGAAACATACATCACCAGCAATCAGCAGAGCAAAGAAAAAACATAGCAGACAAGCTCTGAACTTGCGATTGTGAATGTTGACTGTTGAAAAGCTGATGCCAAATGTGCATTGCTGGCTGTAATAACTGAGAGCATGATCAATGAACTTGATGCAGCAACATTCTCTCACATTTCTCTTAGATTTTCTATTACTTATGTTGTCAAAAGAGAAAAACAAGACACATTAACTCCAGATGCACCAAATGTTCTAACCATCCAAATCTGCTCTAAGTCAGATGTGCTGAGTGATGAATCCCTCTTGATCGTAAATTGGAAGCGTGTGGCTGATTGTTAGTAATTAGCACAGGTGATGTCCACTAAGCACCATATAAGGGCAGGTGTTGTGCCATGTGCAAATAGCCAACACTGGCACAGTGATTGGAGATGCCATCCAAAAAGGGTACCAAGGAGAAGACTTTCAGCAGCAGTGAACTTGAGGTATTGTTAAATAAAATAAAACAACATAAACATGTGATCCTCCACAGTGTCAGCACTTGCGTTAAAGGAATGTCAAAATCTGTGATGCTGTAATGTATTGTAATGCTGTAATGCCAAGTCAGCAGAGGGACACAGTTACTTGGATCAAAAGACATGTCTCATTGTCATATTGTGCAGTGTTAAGCAGGCTTTTTCCATTAAAGCTGGGGATGATGAGAGTGTATCAATGTGTTCATCCCAACATCTAACTATAAGTAACTACCTCATCTTTCATTCCCCTGTAAGTAAACAAGTAAACACCTGAAGTTATCAATCTAAATGTCAACACAAATACAGCCGATGCAAGTATTGATAGCTGTCAAGTTATCTTGTTAGCATTAAGAAATTGTTTCTTTTTTTGTTTTATTTTTTTTACTTTATTCTTGTAGTTTTATGATAATAGAACAACAACAAACATACAGAAGAGATGAACATATTAGGTCACCAAAGGAAATATAGCACAATTCACACAATTATCAGTAGTCAGCTTTCTGTCAAGGGTTACTTTCTTAGTAACTATAAACAGAGCATAGAGGGTCCACAGACATGAGGTAAAGTAAAGCAAAAACAAAGATTAAGGAATTAAATAACTCTGGTAATGACATATATTTCTTTCTGTTCAATTAAATAATCGTATGTACACACATTAAAACCAGTAACTTTTGTCATTACCAAACTGATAACTTAAATGCTGATAAAATAAATGAGAAAGTAGCTGCAAATGTAATAACATTATTACCTGCGTATCTGTCTATGGTATATCCATATTCATGTGTGATAACCATTTGGTCCAACATCTACAAAATGTATCGATACAAAGTACCTCAAAGTGCCTCACAGAAATAAACAAATAACAGCAGAAAAATAGAAACAGCAAAATTAAGTCAAGAGAAGAAAATTAAAAGAACCCAACCCTCCCACCCCCTCAGACATGGACAGAGACATACACACTCATACACACACTCACACATATGCACGCAGACACACACACACTCATACACACACATACCCTAACCCTAACCCAGGGGTCGGCAACCCAAAATGTTCAAATAGCCATATTGGCCCAAAAACACAGAAACCATACCTGTCTGGAGCCGCAAAAAATTAAAAAGCTTATATAAGCCTAACATGAAGGCAACATAAGCTGTCAGTATATTAGCTGTATAAGCCTACCATTAAAATGACTAAGTAGGGTACAAATACAAAATGAGCATTAATGATTAAATGTTTATTTTCCCTGCAGCGCATCCTGGAGAGAATGACGCACCACGTGACTACACTGCTGTACGATATTTGGTGCTTCAAGTTTATCTTCCATTACAGTATTAATGTTTTATGTTTTGTTGCATTGATTAAATTATAGAAATACAAGAAATAGAAATACAGATTTTTGGTGTCATTTTTTTATTTTGAGAATTTGAGAAAAAAAAACACAATGGGATGTGCATAATAGGCCTCCTGTAATTTCAGACCTTAGTATGAAAATGAAATGCAGTCCTCTTCGAACCTCGATAACAATACAACTCTTCTCTTTCCCCCTTATCTGGGCAACAGTGCGCAATAACATGCAGCCTGCAGTTAGAACGCAGCCTGCAATTATAAAAATAAAACAGCAGCCTTTTGAAAAGGTAAGTAGGCTATATAAAATGAAAATAAGCCTGTTTAATAATAAATAGGCTAAATTGCAAACGACTAATAAAATAGCCTGCAATTAAAAGGCAGCTTGCTTAAAAAATACAACACAGCAGAACAGCCGATATTAATAAAATTAAAATAAGACAGTTAAAGTTCGATTTCTGTGCATTATCCTCTTTTCTTTAGTTGTCTGCAAATGCCAAGTAACCTAAGTCAGTGCAAGGGTCAAATGCAGCAAAATCCTCTTCTCTTTTCCCCCTCTTATCTCAGCAACAGACACGCACAATACATCCTTGGACCTGAGTGATAAAACACAATAATTGTGTCATTCCAAACATATACTGACAAAAATCAGAAATCCATTCATAAAAACAGCCACTTTGTTACTAAATATGCGCCTATGATGGAATTGTGTTCTCACCTGTTCAATGTGACTTCTGTTTTGGAACATCACTGGACAACTTCTCAACATCGGGCATGTAAGATGTAACTTTAATCTTCACGCAGGACTGCAAGCTCTCATCTGTGAGGTGGGTGCGGTATTTGGATTTGATGTAGTTCATGTTTGAGAATATCTGCTCACACAGGTATGTTGATCCAAAGATGGATAATACTCCAAATGCATATTTCTTCATGTTCCTATAAGTGTCGAGAAGAGCCTTCCATGTTTCAAACACAAGTTTCTCTGGTGTTGGGAGGCTTTCAATTTCGCTCCATTTGTGGCTTTGGGCAGCATGGGCTTTCTGGCGGCTGACGTCTTCAAGCTCTGCTGTCAGACTTTTGAATTTGGACACCCACAAATCTTTGTCAGCTATATCGGCCATTTCCATTTCGAGGTCAGCTTGATTTACTCCTGGGAATGTATTCAACAAGGAAGGGTCAATTTCCAGGGGTGTGACAGGGAAAGACAGTGTCATTTTTTCCTTTCGGAACTCACTAAATCTGCTCCCAAATGCAGCTTGCATATCAACGATTGCACCATGCAAATAATCACCGTTGAGTGTGTGATTGTGATGGGCGTCTTTGAACTCTCTCAGGGAGGAGAAGTGAGAGAGCGTACCTGGCTGTACATTTCTGGCGAATACTGCCAGTTTGCGCTCGAATGACAAAACGGCTTCCAGCATTTGCAGTGCAGTGTTTCCCCACTCCTGGAGACTTTTATTGAGCATGTTTAGGTGACGTGTCATATCTACCATGAAGTGCAGTTTTTCCAGCCACTTGGTATCTTCCAGTTGTGGGTAGTTCAGGTCTTTGCTTTTCAGGAATGTTTTCACATGTTCTAAACAAGCAACAAAGCAACGCAAAACGTCACCCCTGGATAGCCAGCGGACTTTGTTGTGTAGCAGGAGATCCGAATATTCGCTGTCAACTCCATCTAGCAATTCACGGAACTGACGGTGGTTTAATGCTTTTGCAATTATTTTGTTCACAATCTGGATGACAATGTTCATCATCTCCATACACTCCGGTGGGAATGTTTGTGCACACAGTGCTTCTTGGTGCAAGATGCAATGAAATGCAAGCGGACTACGATCCGATGCTTTCTGTAGTAAAGTCACAAACCCCTTTTGCGACCCTCTCATACTCAGTGCGCCGTCTGTAGCCACTGAAATCAGGTGGTCAGTGTTTATTCCTTTGTCATTTAAACACTGCAGCACAGCCTCACAGATGTCTTCACCCTGTGTTTGGCATTTCAGTGATATTAATTCGATCATTTCTTCTTGCGGCCCCATCAGAGTTCACATACCTGCATAACAGAGCTGTCTGCTCGATATCGGTCACGTCACATGACTCATCACAGGCAAATGAGTAAGCTGGAACTGAATTGATGTCCTTGATTTGCTGATCGGTGATTCACCATTTTAATGGCCCTTTCCTTCACTGTCTTTGCGGAGAGAGGCATGTCTTTAATTTTCTGGATTATCTCGGTTTTGTTTTTGAAGTCCGAAAATAGGCACTCTGATATTTGAATGAATGAATCCTTCATGTACTCACCATCGATGAATGGTTTCCCGCACTTTATTATCTCCCGGGCTGCAACAAAACTTGCAGAAGTAGTAGAGTTTGGAGATGCAATCCACTTCTTCAAACTTTTTTTGCGGTCCTCGAATTTCTCCACAAGCACTGCAATTGCACTTTTTCTCTCAGTCCCAACTGGGCGCTCGGCTGCAAATTTAGCATTCTTTTGCTGGAAATGTCGCTCCATATTGCTCTTCTTGTTATTTGACAACTTCTCATTGCAAATCAAACATGCAGGCAATCCTTCAGCATTGGCAATGAAAGCAAACGTTTCTGTCCATTCTTCCTTAAATTCTCTGTTCTCATCAGCAATCTTTCTCTTTTTGCTTTTGGGATCCATGGCCCATCACACACCCCTGTTTGTTTACAACAGCCACCCGCCTGTCGCCGTGCTGCACTGTGTGTCGCAGGCTATGACGCAATTCTGCTATTTGGCAATTCTGAAATTCGGTATTTATTACATACATTTTTACAGCATAAGAATATTTGTGTCAGGTTTTCCTCCCCTTTTTGGTCCATTTTGATACCCTTTCAGCCGCAAAAAATTCATTCCTTTTCCATTTTCACACATTTTTGAAGAAGCTCCAGGGAGCCACTAGGGGAGTGCTAAAGAGCCGCATGCGGCTCTGGAGCTGCGGGTTGCCATCCCCTGCCCTAACCCATACCTTTGGGGAGCCAACCACATTTCTAGCCAATAGGATTGAATTGCCAGAAAATTTCCCAAAATATGGGAGTGGTCAGCTGAAAAAAATGCCCAGATTCCGGTCTACCATTCTGCGAAAACTGGAATGATAAAAACCTCATGATATTCTTCCATGAAAATTCTCTCCATTGGCCAGGTGGCCCATGAGCCCCTAAGGCTCTGTGCAACATTTTGGCCAATTACCACTAGGTAGCACTCTTTAAATTTAAGTATTTTCTATCTCCACATTAGGTTGTATTAACATGAAACTTGTATAGTTATTGCCAATGCCCTCCTGAGGATATCTGATGAAAGGTCTTACCATCTGACTCTATAGTGCCTCCTGGAATATAAAAAATCCAAGGCCCACCTCCTACATGCACATACACCAATGACATTTGGCATGCATATGTATCATGACCAGATGCACAAAAAAGTTCCCCTTAACCCCAATTTTGATCAATTTTCATGCCTCGTACTTCAGCGAAATCTTCGTACAGATTGACCACCACAGACTTCAAATTCACTCAGTATTATCCTCAGACCTTGAAGATGAAAACTTATCAAAAGCTTTCACCTGCGTCAAACATGGTGGGTGTCATGCTGCGGTTATTTTTATTCTTCGCCATGAAGCATTAAGTCCTTATAACTTCAACATACAGTTTCCCATGTGCACCAATTTCATCACATAAGTATACGATGTCACCCTGAATACCTCCATACATCAATACCCTGTCATATCCATAGCTCCACCCACTGGACGCAGGAATTCAGGCTATTTACATGACATTTGTTGTTTTTTTCTCCTATATATCATACACTACAAGATGACATGCAACTAAAAGGTGAGCATACCCTCTGACAGCATCACCGTCAATCAATAATCAAAACACAACTGACCACAAAGTAGTTTGAGGGATTTTTCACCTGTGGTCTATTTTGTATTCATGTAGCTTGCAAAGAGTTCTTCTGACTTCAACACACATTATTTACACTTAATGACACTGAACCCCTTCCTGCACTGTCCGAATCATTAACAGTTAAGAGATGCATACACAATGATCAGGCAATGAGGCAGGGTATGTGGCACGTCCCGACAGCAGCATGCCCCGACTCATGTACTGCAAGGGCATGTAATTTGCTGCTTGCAGCTTTAGTTCTTATAGTATTTTTTCAAAAAATTGTAGTATATGTTCTGGATTATGACACATTTCATTGGTATTGGGCCCCCATTTGTAAATATGTACATTTCAGATTGTTGTTTATGTAGTTTCCATGTCAGAATTCTTTTTAGGCTCTTGGCACATTTTCATAATAACACTGTTTTATATATTTCAATTCAAGCTCCACTTGGTTGTCACATATCTTATTTAATTCCTACTTTGTTTCATTCATCTTTTTTATTATTTGTGGGTTGTTCAACACTCAAGTCTCGAGGTAGAGCTTTTGGGTTGAACATTCAAGTTGTCATGTCTCCTGTTTGTGTTTGTCTCTGTATCTGGTTTTTGGTTTCTTGTATTTGATTCACGTCATTGTATTGTCTTGTGTTATGTTTTTGTTTTTCCATGTCTTGTGTCTCATGTTTTGATTTTCCATGTCTTGTGTCTCATGTTTTGATTTTCCATGCCCTCATGTGTCCTTTAAGTTCTTGTCATGTCATTAGTGTCTGTGTATTTAGTCTCTGTGTTCCCCTCACTCCTTGTCCGGTCATTGTTTTCTGTTTTCTGTTTGCTCTTGTTCCTGTTCCTGTCCATGCTCCTGTCCATGCTCCTGTCCCATTTGGTATGTTTTGGTTTTGAGTTTTCCATGTTTTGAGTTGAACTTTGAATTTTGATTTGTACTTTGTCTAGCTGTTTTCTTTTGCTACTTTGTCTCGTTCTTGTTTGCTACTTTGCCTTTTGCCCAGTTTTATCTGCTTTTGGTTTTTGTAACAGCTTTCATTAAAGCTCGCCTTTTGTTTCCCTGATCCTGCCTCCGTTTACTGCGTTTGGGTCCACTTCCCCTTCCATAGTCTTCCCTTTTTAAACCCCAAACCTGACACAAGTAGAGTCTGAATTACACTCCATTTGTCACTCCAATCTTCCATTTCCGCCACCCGTTGTTCTGCTTGCCACTTGACCCACAGTATTTATTTATAGTACAGTATTTATTCAAGTCAGTGGCAGTTTCATTTAGCTTACAGTTGACATCATCTATAAAATCAGTAAGTTTTTTTTTTATTTTTTTTATTTTGTTTAGAGAAGATGTCTTGGAAGTTACTGAGGTCTGTCTTCATATCTGACCAGATAGCTTTAATCTTGGTGTGTATGGCACTAATGCTAGCTTGCAGGCTACACCTGACCTCGTGTTTGCGAACACTGTAATCTTCTTTTTTGCCTTTAGCTGCTAGGTGCCTTTCCCCTTCCAATGTAATAGGTTCAAAAAGTAATAAATCAAACTTAATTTCGGGAAATTTCGTAGACCTGTCTGCCCACTCTACACAGCCGTCCGCCCTGACGCCATACCGGAAGTGTATTTTGAGTTGTAACTTATTGCTAGTTAGCTAGCAGCAGCTGGCTATGGTTACATTAAATATGGCAAAGCAAAAAAAAAACAAACAAACAAACAAAAGAATTCAGTGGTGAGCCTGCTAGACTATACTGCTTGTTCTCTTCAGTCACTTGTTTTCAACACATTATCATCAGTTGAGCTGGTGTTAAATGTTTCTGTTCTCTCGTTACACTTTGGCTTGGCTTTAAACTCAGCAAATGTTATCTTCATATCACTCTGTTATGAGAATGGAAAAAAAGCTTCAAATATTCATGCAAGCCTTTCAGAATCACTGCAATAAACAAACTGTCTCAGCACGGATAATATAGTTTGAAAAACACTTGTTAGCAGTTTTTTGGAGAGATGATGGCTCTGTGTACAAAGCTGATCATCCGCTGCGTCTCCTATCATGACGAAAATTCTTTTATCTAATTCAAAGTAGACTAGTGTCTTCTTCCACTTACACTGGGTCTTTGTCTGGCCCTTATAATAGGGTAGCTTTACACCCATGCTTATGTTGGTGCCCAAGTCTCCCATGACTTGTAATTCCTGGGCCCACGACTTGTTGGTCCTGTCATCTTAAAGGACTAGAATGCTGGTTCATTTTTCTTTAAGCTGTAGTCTTAACTACCTAACTAACTTTTTCTAAATATTTGCTAAAATTGCCATCATGATCTGACAGTAGAATAAGATTCATGTCAGCTTTGTAAAAATACTCTGTCTGTGGCTCCACCCAGTGGCCTTAAGTTGACTTGCAAGAACTGAACGTTCCTGGCTAAATACAATCAATCAGAGCCCAGGGGAGTGTCTGAGAAGTGTCAATCACTCGCTGGCAGCCCCCCTTCCTCACACAATGTGTACTTGGCAGTGCCCCTCTCCTATGCAGGCACACTGCCTGCTCTCACCTGGTCCGATACTTTCATGCCCAAACCGTAAACAATGGTGGAGAACAGACAACAACAACAGAGCCAAAAAAGCACCACCACTGCCCACGTCAAACAGAAGAAATAAGAACACTGACAAAGAAAAGCAGGGTAAAAGCAAAGAAATGGACCAAGCTAGAGAAATATCGGAGCATCATTTCAGGGGTGGAGGGAGCTGTGGGAATTGTAAGGACTCAAGAGCGATGCATTACACCTTTAATAATTATCGGCCTGTATCCAACTTACCGTTTTTAAGTAAAATTTTGGAAAAACTTGTTTTCAGTCAAGTGAATGATTTTTTTAATCGCAAACAACATTTTAGAGAAGTATCAGTCTGGCTTTAGGAAGAACCACAGTACAGAGACAGCCCTTTTAAAGATTTTAAACGACATCAGGTGCAACTTAGATAACCAAAAACTCACAGTCTTGTTACTGTTCGATCTGACTGTCGCCTTCGATATAGTAGATCAGGGATTCCCAAAGTGTGGTGCTCCCACCAGGGGGTGCGGGAGATGAAAAATGTAATGGTGGTCTGGTGTGTTACACAGTTGCCCTTTTTAGATAGAAAAGGCGGCACATTTGCTCCAAGGTGAGGGCAGCAAATTGCTGGCCTGTCTTTCTAAAATGGAGGCGTAATATTCCCCCTTTTCCAAAAGCCGCCTCTGAGGTAGGCGTAAACATGTGACGTGATGTGAAGCTCGAAGTTGGGCTGTGAACAGTGACAATGAATTTGTCTTCAAAATATTCAAAATGACATCACTGCGAGCTGTTGTACAGTCTGATGGCCAGGGGGACGAAAGAGTTATTGTGTCTGTTGGTGGAGCAGGATTGAGACAGCAGTCTGCCACTGAACACGCTCCTCTGCCTGCTGAAGGTGTTGTGCAGAGGGTGGTGGGTGTTGTCCAGTATGGACAGCAGTTTGTCCAGGGTCCTTCTCTCTGCCACAGTCACCAGAGAGTCTAGCTCTGTGCCCACCACTGAGCCAGCTCTCCTCACCAGTCTGTCCAGTCGGGCAGCGTCCCTCTTCTTGCTGCTTCCTCCCCAGCAAACCGCAGCATAGAAGAGGATGCTGGCCACCACAGACTGGTAAAACATCTGCAGCAGTTTTTTGCATATGTTGAAGGACCCCAGCCTTCTCAGGAAGTACAGACGGCTCTGTCCTTTCCTGTGTACAGCGTCCATGTTTGCTGTCCAGTCCAACCTGTCATCCAGCTTCAGCCCCAGATATTTGTAGGTCCTGACCACCTCCACATCGACCCCCTTGATGGACACAGGTTAGAGCTGTGGTTTCTTCCTTCTGAAGTCCACAACCATCTCCTTGGTCTTGCAGGTGTTCAGCTGTAGACGGTTGGACCTGCACCACTCCACAAAGCCCTCAATCAGGCTCCTGTACTCCCCCTCCTGTCCATCCTTGATACAGCCCACTATTGCAATGTCATCTAAGTATTTCTGCATGTGGCAGAGCTCCAAGTTGTACTGGAAGTCAGATGTGTACAAGGTGAAGAGGACAGAAGAGAGCACAGTCCCCTGTGGTGCTCCGGTGCTGCTAACCACAGTGTCTGACATGCAGTCTTTCAGTCTGACGTACTGCGGTCTCTCTGTGAGGTAGTCTATAATCCATCTCACCAGGTGTGAATCCACATTCATCCCTGTCAGCTTGTCTCTCAGCAGGAGGGGCTGGATGGTGTTGAAGGCGCTGGAAAAATCAAAGAACATGTTTCTCACAGCACCGCTCTCCTTGTCCAGATAAGAGTGTGCCCTGTGAAGCAGATAGAGGATGGCATCCTCCACGCCCAACTTCTCCTGGTATCCAAACTGCAGTGGATCCTGTGCGTGGTGGACCCGGGGTCTGAGGAGATGGAGCAGCAGCCGTTCGAAGGTCTTCATGATGTGGGATGTTAGTGCTACTGATCTGAAGTCACCTGGTTCCTTGGGGTGTTTAATCTTAGGAACCGGGATGAGACATGAAGTCTTCCAGAGCACGGGGACCCTCCCCAACCTCAGGCTATGGTTGAACAGTTGCTGAAGCGGCTCTCCCAATTCAGCAGAGCAGGCCTTGAGCATCCTTGGGCACACTTTGTCCGGGCCCACTGCTTTCCTTGGGCGCAGTCTCCTCAGCTCTTTGCTCACCTGCTCCTTGGTGATGGTGAAGGGGAGGGGGATTGAAATGTCCGTAGCGGTGAGGAGGGGGGTTGAAATGTCTGTGGGGGTAGGGAGGGGGTTGAACTGTCCGTGGTGGTGGGGAGGGGAGGTTGAACTGTCCGTGGGTGTGGCGGGTGGGGGTGCCCTGTAGTCCGAGGTGATAATGGACGTGATGGGGGTGATGGGGGTGTGAAGTGGGCAGTCACTGGCTGTGGAAGCTGGGGTATCAAACCTGTTAAAAAACAGGTTTAGCTGGTTAGCTCTCCCAGCATCCCCCTCTTCTGTGCTGCTGCCCTTCTTCTTGCAGCCTGTGATGGTTTTCATGCCATCCCAGACCTCCCTCACGTTGTTCCGCTGCAGCTTCTGTTCCACCTTCCTTCTGTACTCCTACGTTGCCTCTCTCAGCTGGACCTTGAGTTCCCCCTGTACACGCTTCAGCTTGTCTCTGTCACTGTCCTTGAATGCCCTCTTCTTCCTTTAACGTTTTTTTTTACTAGTTTTTAAATGTCTTAAAGGTCTTGGGCCTTCTTATTTATCTGACCTGCTTTTACTCTATCAGCCTCCACGGACCCTGAGGTCCTCCGCCACTGGCCTTTTAACCACCACAGGTTAGTTCAAAAAGGCACGGGAAGGCGGCTTTCAGGTGTTATGGGCCCCAACTGTGGAACAGCCAGCCGGAGAGCCTCAGGGTCACGGAGACTGTTGAGGTTTTTTTAAAAGAGGCTCAAAACCCACCTTTTTATCCAGGCTTTCAATTGAAAGTCTTTTCAATTCCTTTTATGCCGTGCTAATCCGAGCACTTGTATTTTAATCTCTCACGTTTTAGCCTTTATGCATTCATGCATTTATGTTTTAGTCTCTCGTGTTTTTAGCCTTTATGCTTTTATGTTTTAGTCCCTCGTGTTTTTAGCTTTTACGCTTTTTGCCTTATTTTACTGTTTTAGTCTGTCAGTTTTTAATCTCCAGTGTTTCCTCATGGGTGCCTGCCAGACTGGGGGTGGTCTCTGGTCTGGCCGCGGGGGCTTGCTGTCCCATGGACGGCTCCAGCCCGGGTGACCAGAGGGCTCTGCACCTTGGTGTGGGGCCTCCTGTCTGCCCAGGTTGGGGTGGTCTCTGTGGCAGTGCTCCCTGCGGCCTTGGACCAGGATCTCTCCCAGTGTGGTTGGCCCCCCAAAGGTAGCTTCCTCCATGCAACAGGTCTCACTGCCCAGCCATGTCTCTTTAGTGACAGCTACTGTATGGGTGAGTGTGTGTGTGTGTGTGTGTGTGTGTGTGTGTGTGTGTGAGTGTGTGTGTGTGTGTCTGTGGGTCTGCGTGCGTATGTGTGAGTGTGTGTATGTCTCTGTGCATGTCTGTGGGGGTGGGAGGGTTGGGTTCTTTTAATTTCCTTCCTTCTCTTGACTTTATTTTGCTGTTTCTCATTTTCTGCTGTTTGCATATTTCTGTGAGACACTTAGAGACACTTTTTTCTGTATGAAAAGCGGCATATAAATAAAGATCGATTTGATGTGATTTGATCTTCCCCCTGTCCCTCAGCAACCAAATCATGTGACTTGTCATGTAATTTTGTGATAGGAGCGCGATGTTTTGCTTTCTAACACTTCCTGTTTATGGACACTTTTGTGAGGAAAGCTCAATTTTACCGTCTCTCCCTGCACCTAATGCGCAGCAAACGTGACTGTAATGTTAGCGAAAAAACGTGCCGTACATAATATATCGTAAATCCAGTTTTACTTGGCCTATCAACACCATTTAAAAACTGGTATAAATATGAAGACTGCTTAAACTCGTAAAGTCAGAACCGAGACTCACAGAGGCTCCGTTTCGCTGCTACATCATCTTAAATTGGTCACATGATTTCGATGCGCTGGCACGTGAATCGACTCCAGAGGGTTAATGAAGAGACCAGAGAAAACATGTTTTTTTTTAAATGGGACCTTTAAACCACTTACATTCCTCTGTCTGTGACACTCCTCAATTTATGCACCATACTTACACCCTATAAAATTGTTTTTGTTTTTTTTTGTTTATGTGATGTTGCAAAAAGGGACTCAAACTCAGTTTCGTTTTACAACGCTGGTGTTGTATAATGGTAAAGAAATTAACCTGAACCCTTCAAACTTCTTGGTTGCTCATAATAAAGAAAAGTCATAAATTACTTAGTACACACTTTATACATGAACATATTTTATTGATAGTGTACCTCATTATTGGAGAGCTGGAACCACGGCTGTTTGCCGTAAGTGAAAATTTCCCATAGAATGACTCCGAAGCTCCATACATCACTCTCTGTGGTGAACTTCCTGTACATGATGCTCTCTGGGGGCATCCAGCGAATTGGTAGCATGGTGTGACCACCCACCTGAGAACACAGACAAAGGAAAAAAATATATAAAAGATGAATCAGGATGTAAGTGCCAGGTTATGACTTTTGTTGTTATCATTGTACACCTTTATTTTGACAAATGCAGTGATTAGGTCATGTGGTGTGGAAATATGGATATCACCGCTGTCAGTTACTTCAGTCTGAGAATGGAACAAAGAGGGGGTGACGGGAGAAGCCCTCATTTTTATGCTCTGATAAGTTTTGTTAATTTTCAACAGCTGCCAGCATCTCATCGTCCGCTTCCAGGCTGACATCTCCCGGTGAACCTCCGTTGACCCCCAGGTCGACAGCCTCCAGCGACTCTCTGTTGTAGGAACATGTCCTGTCTTTAGGCATTTTTATCCAGAGGCCTGTTTTTACTGATGATTCAACTTTCACCTACTCTGCCTATTCCCCCATCAGAAGGAAGGGTCTGGAAGGCCAACCCTTTCACCTTTTGACCTGGCAAGGAGATGATACTCTACAGGAAGAGTACCCCCCTTTTCTTTAGCGAGTGAAGCCACCATTAACCCCCCCCCCCCCCCCCTTTTTTTCTTATGACACTTTGAAACCTTCTTTCCCAGGTTGATAGACACTAACCCAACACTCAGGAGTTCAGGAACTCTTGCATCTGTTGTTCTGCAAAGAAGAACTGATAATTAAGTGCCTTTTTAATTGTAAATTAGGAATGGATGGTCACTGGATCATGTTTTTTCAACTTTGATATGGAAGTTGCTTCTTCTAGAGATAACAACACCCTTGAATCAACATCTGGCATCTGCTTTTGTCTGGTCAAAGTGTAAATTTACAATGTTTTTGTTTAAAAGCTGTCTGCATTTCCAACTATAGCAAGAGTCAGGACGGCCCTGATTTCAGTTTAATCCTGGATGAGTATTAAAGTGGAATTTCATCTTATTCTTATTGGTTATTCTTAACCAGCATGAGAAGGTTTCCACATTGTTCTAGATAAATTAATCCAAATTACAGATTATAGTTTAATATATCTGATTTTTGGTGGAACCACTGTGCCACATTGTGGTAAATTCTGGTATAGTTGGAAGAAAACTTTCTAAAATAACTTGTTTTCCATCTATGCTATCATATACAATTATATACCTCTGACATATATTTTTGTTCCAAGGATTAAGCTAGCACTATACGAAATATGTATAAGTCATCAGTGCTGCTGTGTATATGGATGTGTGCTTGTGACATATTTTAACAAGTTTTACTGTTCCCCTTTTCTTATTAAGTGATTTCAGTTATGTCATGTTAAATCATGCAAACAATGTCTGTTAAACCATGGTAAATTTCTGTGAACAGTGATCTCAAAACTTTCAAGACAATAAGAATAGTTTAATAAGTTCTGTCAGATAAACTGATATCGCCAGAGGAAGTGACGTGGTCAGCCCACCCTTCAGTTCCTCCTTCAGACTAAAAGATAAAAAGAGGAACTTATTTCTTTTTGTTCTCTTTTATATCCTGCTAAGTATCGTTGCTGACTCAGAAGAAGTGAATTTAATCTAATTCTCCCTCCTCCCGTTATCTTAAGACAAGAAGTTAAATTAGTTCACAATTGAAGCTGAACAACTGCTCAAACATACCTTGATTAAGACATTGATCATCATCAAAGAGAGCCGGTGCAGTAGTTTACTGCTCAAGAAGCCATGCCAACGTCTCCAGCTGAACAGAGACATTACCATCCAGCCACGACCGGTCACCCCCAGCACACTCAAGTGAAAACCCTGCTGGGTCTGTAAACCGGGAGTTTCGTCATCAGAGATGAGACGCAACATCATCCTCCAGCTGTTGGAGCTGCCGGTGCTGCAAACCCACAGCCAAGCTGAGAGGGTCAAGGGAGACCAAAGCCGTGGACTTCGTCCATCTACAAACAAAGTAGGCTGAACCTCCTGCACACAGCTTGATTCACACACATGAAATCAGAGTTGGTGTTTGTAAGCTTTGGTTACCATCTTATAAGCTTAACAGAATTTCGTTTAGGGCTTTGTTGTTGAGAAAAATGACTCCTGTAATATTTCAAATTAACTACCCATCCCGCAAATTCACCATTGATCAGAAATCACAGAATCTTAAAAAAATTGCCTTACACAGTCTCCACATTTTCTGCTACCTGTTGTCATTTGTTGAATTATCATTTCATTTTATTAACTCTGCATTGTTCTAGTTAGTAAACATATATAACCATAAGTCCTTGTCTGTGCAAGTTTAATTTGATGTGGAAAACCGATGGATCCATGTAAAGAAATCACTACTTCAGAACTGTCACGCTCAGACAAGGAGAGAGGACTCAGATGCAGAATGATTGAAGTAAAGACAGGTTTTATTTTACTGATCTGTAACTCTTTAGTATGTATGACAAAGCAATGGCTATGAAATTTCTATGGAGACAGACAAGACATACAAGACAAATAACACATACAACGGAAAACGCTCCCGAAGGAGGAATCTATACTGCTCTTAAATACTAGGCTATAAAGAGGTCAGCTCACAGGCTATGAAAATATTCTACACTGAATAATAAAAAGGTACAATGAAAAGCGCTCCACACGGAGGGAAACAAACGGCTATCAAAATCCTAAACTGAAAATCAAAACTCTAACCACAAACTTTTAGAAACAAAAGAATCAAACAACCAAAGAGAACAAATTCAGAAAATAAAACTTGGCAATACTTAGCTTGGGAATTACAATGCAAGGCTGTGGATAATGGCTTCTGTATACGACTTACGACGAGATACTTCTGCGACGCAGACAGGGGAAGACAAAGACTTTATACACATGAGGAAGGGGAACACAGGTGAAAACAATCAAGGATCAGGGGTGACGTCAGACCGGGGACACAAGAGGAAGGGCAAGTGACGTGAAACGAGAGGAGAGTTATGTCATGACTCCTGTTTGTGTTGTTCTTTGTTTCTGGTTTTTGGTTTTGGGTTTTGATTTCATGTTCTTTTTTTTCTATGTCTTGTTATGTTATGTGTTTTGTTTTTCCTTGTCTTGTGTCTCATGTTCTGATTTTTCCATGCCCTCATGTGTCCTTTAAGTTCTCCTATGTTCTTCCCTCTGGCTCCCTCTGTTGTCTTGTTCCCTCCTGGTCTGTTCCTCTGTGCTCCTCCCCCTCATTATCACACATGGCTTCCTTCCTCCTCTCTCCTCACCTGTTCCTCGTCATGTCATTAGTGTCTGTGTATTTAGTCTCTGTGTTCCCCTCACTCCTCGTCCAGTCATTGTTTTCTGTTTGCTGTTTTCTGTTTTCTCCATCCAGTCCATGTTCCAGTCCATGCTCCTGTCCATGTTCCAGTCCATGCTCCTGTCCATGTTCCAGTCCATGCTCCTTTCCAGTTTGGTATGTCTTGGTTTTGTGTTTTCCATGTTTGAGTTGAACTTTGATTTTTTGATTTGCACTTTGTCTAGCTGTTTTCTGTTGCTACTTTGTCTTGCCCTTTAAGTTGTTACTTTACCTGGCTGATTCAGTTGTTACTTTGCTTTTTTGCCCTGTTTTTGTCTGCTTTTGGTTTTTTTGTAACGGCCTTATTAAAGCTCGCCTTTTGTTCTCCTTATCTTTGCCTCATCCTACTTTCCTTGGCTGGCTTGACCTGGCTAACATGAAATTTCGGATGAACTCTTAGGGACCAGGGCAGACGAAGTCGTACAGCAGCGGGTCCGACAATCTTAGTGATGGGGAAGGGACCCACAAAACGAGGAGCCAATTTTTTGGAAGGCACTTTAAGGTTAAGGTCTTTCGCCGACAGCCACACTCTCTGGCCTTTTTGATAGTCTGGAGCTGGGCGTCTCTTCCGATCCGCGGTTCTCTTGACGCGATCTCCCTGGCGAATTAGAGTCTGTCGAGCGGCGGCCCAGATGCGTCTGCAGCGTCGAACCATGGCGTAGGCTGAGGGGACCGAAACTTCCCCTTCATTGTCTGGAAACAGAGGCGGGGGTATCCTAGAGCACAATGAAAGGGAGAGAGACCAGTAGCGGAGGTGGGTAATGAATTGTGCGCATACTCAACCCAGACCAGGTGTTGGCTCCATGTTGAGGGGTTCTGGCGAACCACGCATCGGAGGCCGGTTTCCAGTTGTTGGTTGAGGCGTTCGGTCTGGCCGTTGGCTTCAGGATGATAACCAGATGTCAGGCTTGCTCTGGCTCCGATGAGACGGCAGAATTCTCTCCAGAACCTGGACACGAACTGGGGCCCCCGGTCTGAAACAATGTCTTTGGGAAACCCGTGGACACGAAATACAGTGTTCATCACAACCTCTGCCGTCTCTTTGGCAGATGGTAGTTTGGGGAGAGCAATGAATTTCGCCATCTTGGAGAATCGGTCCACCACTGTGAGGACTGTGGTGTTTCCTTGTGAGACCGGGAGCCCAGTGATAAAGTCCATCGAGATGTGCAACCATGGTCGAGACGGGATGGGAAGCGGTTGGAGTAACCCAGTGCGAGCCTGCGATAATGTCTTGTTGCGTGCACAGACCGAACAAGCCTCGATGTACTCCCGGACCTCCGACTCCATGGCGGGCCACCAGAACCTCCGGGAGATGACATATATGGTTCTCTTGACTCCCGGGTGACAAGAAAGCAGCGAGGTATGCGCCCAATGAATCACCTGTGGACGTAACTCAGAGGGAACGAACAGACGGTTGTCGGGACAGCCACGAGGTGAGGGAGCGCCACCATTTGCTTGCTTAACCTCGTTTTCTATAGGCCAAGTCACCGCTCCAACCACACAGTTAAGTGGAAGGATAGTTTCGGTTTGCTTGGTCTTGGGCTCGGGATTGAATAGTCGAGACAACACGTCCGGCTTGACGTTCCGGGATCCCGGCCTGTAGGATAGAGTAAAAGAAAAACGGTTAAAGAACAGAGCCCACCTGGTCTGGCGAGAGTTAAGCCTTTTAGCCTTTCAGATAAATTCAAGGTTTTTGTGGTCTGTCCAGACAATGAATGGCTGTTCGGCCCCCTCCAACCAATGCCTCCACTCCTCCAACGCAAGCTTTACTGCAAGCAGCTCCCGGTTGCCAACATCATAATTGCGCTCTGCCCGGGACAGCCATCGCGATAGGAAGGCGCAGGGGTGCATTTTGCCGTCCTTCTCATAGTACAGCTCCAATCCCCTCATTGGACGCGTCAACCTCCACCACGAACTGTCGTCGAGGATCCGGCAGGGTGAGGATGGGAGCCATGGTGAAGCGATGCTTGAGATCCAGGAATCCTTTGTCAGCCTCTGGAGACCAGCGAAAAGGAACCTGGGTGGAGGTAAGAGCATGGAGAGGAGATGCTATTGGGCTGAAGCCCCTGACAAACCGCCTATAAAAGTTCGCACATCCCAAGAATTGCTGAACCTTCTTGCGGCTGTCTGGAGTAGGCCATTCTGCCACAGTGCTCACTTTAGCCGGATCCATCTGTACTCTCCCAGGGGCTACAATGAAGCCCAGGAACGAGACAGTATCGGCATGAAACACACTCTTTTCAGCTTTGACATACAGTTGGTTTTCAAGGAGTCTCTTAAGAACCTGAGTGACATGGTTCTTTTGTGTGGCAAGATCAGGAGAGTAAATCAAAATATCATCCAAATAGACGTAGACGAACTGGTCCGAGAAGTCCCTCAAGACGTCGTTTATCATGGCCTGAAAGACAGCAGGTGCATTAGTGAGGCCGAAAGGCATGACACAGTACTCGTAATGACCGCTGGGCGTGTTAAACCCAGTTTTCAATTCATCCCCCTCTTTAATGCGAACCAGATGATATGCATTGCGCAGGTCTAGTTTAGTGAATACTTTAGCTTGTTGTAGCTGGTCAAATACAGTAGTCATGAGTGGGAGAGGGTATCTATTCTTGATAGTGATATCATTCAGAGGACTGTAGTCAATGCAAGGACGTAGCGAGCCGTCCTTCTTTCCTACGAAGAAAAACCCTGCTCCAGCAGGAGACGACGATGGACGGATTAATCCTGCCTTCAGGGATGTGGAGATGTAGTCATTCATAGCTTGGCGTTCTGGTCCTGAAATGGAATATAGTCTTCCCTTAGGGATGGTGGATCCTGGAATTAAATCGATGGCGCAGTCGTAGGAGCGATGTGGGGGGAGAGAGAGGGCTTTAGATTTACTGAATACTTCTTTTAAGTGATGATAGCAGGGTGGCACCATGGTCAGGTCGGGGTAATCCGCGTCTGTGACAGGGGTTGCAGAAAATAAGTTAATTTCAGCAGATTGTTCCATATGCCCCTGTTGTTTGCAATCTTCCCCCCATTCTCTGATCAGTCCATTTTTCCAATTGATGTGAGGGTTGTGTTCATAAAGCCATGGTTGTCCCAGGATCAGAGAATGAGATGTGGATGTGAAAAGATGGAATTGGATCATTTCATGGTGTTCTCCAATCGACATTTTAACTGGTTTGGTTATGTGAGTGATATTGAAAATTTCCTTGCCGGTGAGAGAGCGAACACGGATAGGTCTGACTAGTGGATCACTATCAAGTTGTAATTTGTGTGCCAGACCCCAATCCATCAAACTCTCATCAGCTCCTGAATCGATCGTGACATCCAATATATGATTTGAGTTCAAGGTAGAGGTAAGATCTTAAGCCCAAGCCCGAGTCCGAGCCCGACCCGGCCCGAAATTCGGCTGCCTAAAATGTCAATCATTACGTTCGGGTCGGGTCGGGTAGGGCCGGGCTTCTCTCTCACTGACTTTTTAAAAAAATAAATATATGTTTATAAAAATGTATACTAAAACGATGTGTAGATACTAAACTAAGGAATACTTGTTATAAAATAAATAATTTGGATAAAACAGAGAAGGCGCTGTAAGGTAATTGCTATTTAACTACTAAACAGGAGCCGCAGAGCCAGAGCATGCTCCGCGCACGTGAACGCCTCCCTCTTAATAATCTTCCCCTCCGCAAGTCTGCATCTATTTTGACCTGGTATCCCCGATATGGAGCAGCAAAAAGTCAAGGAAAAACTAAAGACAGGGGACCTGAAAAGGCAAACACGCACCGGTAAGAGTGAGGTGTGGAAAAGCTTCAAATTGATTGTTGAATTATTATCCACCCGTCATTGTTCTTCTTTGTCTCTCTGCCTCTCTCTCTTAAAGTGCCGTGCTAGATTCTTAAGGACGTACTGCTGCTGTGGTTTATGGCCCAATTTTCAACCCGTCAAAATGACGGACGGCCTTAAATTTTTCCCATCAACTCTTAAAAAAATCTGTCGATGATGGAAAATTGTCGGTTAATGTAACTTCTGCAGACACAGAAATATAAAAGATGTAAATGTTTATACAGTCTTGTTTAACTTAGATTTCGTTACAAAATACAGGCTTTAATTTGTTATCATAAATCACCCCTCCTCCTCCCGAGTCTTCACAAATAAAATATGAAATTTCGGGTTTGCTTCGGGCTTGGGCCTGCAAATCAAGTTAATTGGTCGGGCTCGGGCTGGGTTGGGCTTTAATACCCGCGGGCCTGGGTCGGGTCGGGCTGGATTTTTTAGGCCCGATCTTACCTCTAGTTCAAGGTAACTGACGTAAGAGAACGAGAATTGGTCTTGGAGACCTGATTTGAACTCACCGTAGGCTTCTTCTTAACTGGACAGGAGCTGATGAGATGACCTGGATCGCCAGAGTAAAAGCACCTCCCCTCCTGTTGCCGTTTCTGGCGTTCCTCGAGGGTTAGACGAGCTCTGCCAAGCTGCATAGGCTCCTCGACGTGTTGGAGAGGCTTTTCAGACGCGACTGGAGAGGAGGTCCGCCATCTTGGTTCCGGAGCGGAAACCACTCCTTCTCGAGCTCCCGGTTTCGGCTCCCGCTATCAGTGCGAATAGCGAGAGCGATGAGATCATCCAGGCTTGTGGATAGATCCAGGGGTATTAGGAGGTCTTGAATGGCGGGGGATAAACCTTTCAGGGAAATGTCATAAAGTGCGATGTTGTTCCACCCACTCTCAGCTGCCAGCGTGCAGCACTGGATAGCGTAATCACACACTGACTCTCTGCCTTGTTTCAGGGTGCTTAGCTCTTGGGCTTTTTCTCAGTGGGAGCTCACCGGATCAAATGTTTTAGTTAGCGCTGCTTGGAAAGCCGCTAGGGATCCACACATCGCTGAAATCCGGCTCCAAGACAAAACCCAAGACAGGACATTCCTCACCGCGTTGTGACAAGAACATGCAACATACAGATTTTGAACTTGAATAAATTGACTTGAACTGGTCAAGCCAAACTTGTGCAGTTAGATGGTTGGAAAATTCCCTCGAGTGTATAATTAATAGCCAGAGCTTAATTACCTTTATTATCAAGTAGTGTATCTCCTACACCGTCGACTCCCAGGTCGACAAGCTCCATCAAATCTCCGTCAGCTTCCAGCGACTCTCCATTGGCTTCCAGCAACTTCCAGCAACTCTCCGTTGGCTCCCAGGTCGGGATGCTACCAGCATCTCTCCACCAGCTCCCGGGCCGCCAACTCTCGGGAATCCTCTGCTGGCACCCAGGCTGCCGGGCTGACATCCTCCGGCGACTCTCCGTCCGCTCTCAGGCCGACAGCTGCTGGCATCTCTTCGCCGGCTTTCTGGCAGCCAGCTTCCATTGGTCTCACATCAGCTTCCAGGCCGCCCTCTCCCGGTGATCTTCTGTCGGCTACCAGGCTGCCGCCTCCCGGTGAACATCCGCCAGTGGCCCCGCCAAGATCCAGGAATGTATTCCCGCTAGCGTTTCAACCTCTAGAGGATCCCAGTTTTCACCTTCACTGGCGGTCTCCAATGGACCTCAAACCCGGCAACCCTAACCCTAACCCTCAGCTTTCGTCATTACTGCCGACTCCCAGTGGGTCCCAGCCCACACTGCTTCTGCTGGCTCCGAGTGGGTCCCAGCCGATGCTGCTTCTGCCAGCTTCCAGTGAGTCAGAGCCGGCGCCTTCACTGCCGGCATCCGGTGGGTTTCAGCCGACGCCCCCGGTCTACAGATGGTTTCCATCTTCACCACTAGCCTAAAGTGGGTTCCAGCCCATGCTGCTTCTGTCGGCTTCCAATGGGTCCCAGCTCTCGCCACCAGCCTCCAGAGAGTGCTAGCCTGCACCTACACCTTCATGGCTGGCTTCCAGAGAGTGCCAGATTTGAACTTTGCTTTTGATTTGTATTTTGTCTTTTTGTTTGCACTTTGTTCTACTGTATGATTTGCTACATTACCTTTTCCCCGTTTCTATTAGTTTGTGGAACTACCTCGTTTTCGATGTTTGTATTCAGCTTTTGTTCATTAAAACTCGCTTTTTGTTTCCCCTGATCCTGCCTCCTGTCTGATCTGCATTTTGGGTTCAACTTTTTGTTTTCCCTTTAAACCCATTTTTCTACAATACAGTTTCAAAACTAAGTTATCAGATCCATTTTCAATTAATTACAACAAGCATGTCTGGCAGGAGAGTTCTTCAGTTCAGCCTCTAGGCAACTAACTTTACAAGCCTATAGTGGCCTATATTTGTAAGCAAAAATCAACAGATTGCTGGAATGGAGCTACGCCATTCAACGCAAAGACAAATGCTGATATTGGATCATCTATTATTGAGTCCAGACACGATTCCCACTCACAACTGTGGTATGTAATGTGTGTTGTGGCTTGTTTGAAATGCAGTTTGAACTTGTGTTGTAAGTTGTGTGTTGTTACTTTGGGCTTGCTGGATGTGAATGCCGTTCCTGCATTGTATACTGTGGCTATTGTTGTTGCCGGCTTGACATTGGATTCCTTCCTAGTGTTCAAAATGAGTGGATCAAATGCTGGTTCAACTGAAGTGAAAAAAAATAAACTCTGACTGAAAATGCAAAATGTAGTCAATACAGAAAGAACAAAAAAGGAAGTGAATAAAACAAAGGGTCAGATATTGTCTCTCAGTGAGCTCATGAGAGATAACAAGGTTTCACAATTTTCAAAAGTGATGAACATGAAAGACAAAATTCATGGTAAACTCTTAATGAATACAACTAAGAGTTTTTTGATTGGTGGTTTACAGAAACTGGCAAGTCACAAAACAGGCCTGTAAGTGCCAGTTTATAATGTTGAATTGCCCAAGGAACCTCTGCCTTTGGTGGGAGCCAGAGCTAATGAGGATGCAAATTTAGGAAAAGAGCCTCAAACGCTTGAACAGGATGAACAGGATGGAATGTTGCTATATGTCAGTGTAAGGCAAGGCAAGGCAAGGCAAGTTTATTTGTATAGCACAATTCAGGCACAGGGCAACTCAAAGTGCTTAACAGGCACACACAAATTTCATTAGAAGACATAAAAATGTCATTTAAAGGACATTAGAATTGCATAAAAACATTAAAAATAGCATTTTAAAACCAGTAAAAACATTAAGAAACAAACATCAAAACAAGTAGGCTAGAATAGAAAAGCTTTAAAAGAAACAAGACTGTAGAGTCAGAGTCATAATGCAGTTCAAAGATTTGAATTGCTTCAGTTAAAAGCAGTGGCAAAAAGAAATGTTTTAAGTCTTGATTTAAAAGAGGTGAGTGTTGGAGCAGATCTGCAATTTTCAGGGAGTTTGTTTCAAATATGAGACCCATAGTAACTGAATGCTGCTGCTCCATGTTTAGTTCTGACTCTGGGGACTGAAAGCAGACCAGTGCCTGACGATCTCAGAGGTCTGGATGGTTCATAATGTGGCAGCAGATCAGAAATGTATTTTGGCCCGAAACCATTCAATGCTTTATAATCCAACAACAGGATTTTGAAATCTATTGTTTGATAGACAGGAAGCCAGTGTAAAGATCTAAGAACTGGAGTGATGTGATCTACTTTTTTGGTTCTTGTTAGGACTCGAGCAGCAGCATTCTGAATCAGCTGCTACTAGTTTCAACGTTACAGACTGAAGCTGAGCAGAGACTTTAAGTCATTCTTCTTTGGATCCAAAAACAATTATTTCAGTCTTGTCTTTATTTAACTGAAGAAAAGTCTGACACATCCAATCACTGATTTGTTCAATGCATCTACTCAGGGTATGTATGGGATTATAGTCTAGCTAGAGGAAGCATGTAAATATTGAATATTGAAAAACCAGCAGTCGGAGGTATTAAAACGGGATTACATCTCCCTCGTGGATCGCCTGCTGGACACGGGGAAGTGGCTAATTATCGCCGGCCCGCTTCCCCCACCTAGGTATGGTGACGTCACCACCAGCCGCCTTCGTCAGCTGCACCTGTGGCTAAAGGGGTACCTTTTGGGTGCCTGACAAAAAGTATCCTGTTTGTCGACAATTTTACAGCGTTTTTAAACAGGCCTAGCCTGTTTAAACGGGATGGCCTCCACCCAAACCAGGAGGGATCACAGCTTTTATCTGTCAACATTGACCTGACTGTCCGTTCCTGCACCACACCCACCTCCTGACTCATGGTAAACACGCATGCCACTCTCTCACCCGCACCCGCCTCTACCTACACGACACACGCCCCCCATTCTGTTGCTCCCGAGGCACAGGACAACATCCACAACATTGAAACAAGACTCTCACGCAGACAAATCACACGCAGGACTGTTTTTAGACCAAACTGTGTTTTTAACATTCCTCTGAAAAGACATGATGGGCGCACGTTCAGCACGGACATTAAAATGGCCATGCTGAACGTGCAAATCTTTAAACAAATCTTTTATCATAAATAATTTAATTTTAGATAACAGTTTAGACAGCATTCTCCTGACAGAGACATGGCTTGGCATTGATGCACCTGTTGTTCTCACTAAGGCTTCCCCACCAAATTTTAACTTTTTATTTTCTACAAGAGGGGGACAAAAAGGAGGTGGAACTGCATCAATCACTAAAGACACCATGTTGTCAAATGAAGTCTTATTTTTTTTTCTTTTTTTAAACAAATATTTATCATTTGAATACCATGCCTTTGTTTTTAGCAGCCCCCCCATCCTCTGTTTTACAGTCTACAGACCACCCCGCTATTCCACCTCTTTTAACAGTGACTTCTCAGAGCTACTATCAATAACTCACAGCAATTATAACAGAATATTAATAACCAGTGATTTTAATTTACACATAGATAATCCCTCAGATACGATGTCGAGAGAATTTTTAAACCTTCTACATTGTCTAGATTTTAATCAGCATGTCACGCAGCCGACCCACAGCAGAGGGTGCACCCTGGACCTGGTCATAACTTATGGCCTGTCCATTGGTGTGCCCTCTGTTGTGGACCTGGCTGTGTCTGACCACTTTTGTGTTTTTTTACAATCACCACTTTTAACCAGCGGGAGGCCCCAGTGAGAACAGTGAGGAAACGCTACCTAACTTCTGAAGTGGCTGCAAATTTTATCCAGATTTTACAGAGCACTCCTGCAGAAATTTTACCAGCACCATGTGATTTTATTGTTGACAGCTTTAACCATAAAATAAAATCAGCGCTGGACTCAGTGGCTCCACTTTTAATACAAAACATTAATACAAGACCTACACCCCCGTGGAGAAATACAGAAACTAAAAAACTTAAGAGAAACTGCAGGAGTGCTGAGAGGAGATGGAGAAAAAAAAAGTTAACCGTTCACCATGAAATTTTACGTGGACACCTCAAAACCTACAATAACGCAGTCAAACAGTCAAGAATCTCCCATTTCCAAAAGCTAATCGACGAACATAAAAACAACCAAAAATTCCTCTTCTCCACAATTGACTTTTTAACAAACACACATTTTAATAGATCCTCCAAAACACCAACTGACACCCTTTGCGAGGATTTTGCAGACCACTTCAGAAGTAAAATCAATGACATCAGATCGAGTCTCTTACCTCAACAGATTTTAAATGTCGACACACCTGGATCATTGATTTTACCCGAGGAAACACTAGAGAGTTTTGCCCTGGTTGATCCAAGGACACTTGGTCGAGTTTTCTCCCAAGTAAAGCCCACGACCTGCCTATTAGACCCAATTCCCACACCGTTTTTTAAAACACTTTGTGGATTTTTTGAGGATCAGCTGTTGTATATGGTGAATTGCTCTCTTCAGACGGGTGTCTTCCCCGCCTCCTTTAAAACGGCGGTGGTGAAGCCCCTTCTGAAAAGAAAGCAAGCAGAAGCGAGAGCAAGCAGAAAACTTCTGCACCCGAGCAGATACAGCAAGCTGTGTATTAAATATAAGCAGCAGAAAATCACAAACTTTCCATAATGGAAAAAGAAAATGATATCACCTCAATGCTGGCACGTCAGCAATATCTTGCATTAAAGCTAAGGAGACATATGCAAATATCTGATGGTAATCTCACACAGTACAATCGCTTAATACGGCCATTTCAACAGATAATTGAGACCAAAACTGATAATCCTCAATATGGCCTGCTCTTCTATGAGGAGTACATCAGGAGACAGCCCAATGAATTGATCTGAAGCTGTTGACACATTACTGATGGCACTGGTGGCACTCAAAAGGTACATACATAATTTATTTTATTGATATGTATTAATACATTTATCATTTATAAATTATTTTCTTCATTTCAGATTGTATTTTGGAATATTCTTGTGTTTTTTTCAAATATTAAGTCATATTTGTAGAAGAAATACACGACTGGTAGGGGGCCTGGAACGAATTAGGCTATTTATAGGGAAAAAGGTGCTTCGACTTACAAAAATTTTGACTTACGAAAGACCCTCTGGAATGGATTCACTTCGTAAGTCGGGGTTCCACTGTATAAGAAAACGGGAAAGCCACCCGAGCCACCCGAGAGGACTTCATAGCAGCACAGCAAGTTGATGCAACACTTTCAAAATGTCGATCTTCTGTTCTCAGCCACGTGGAAACCAAGATGAAGAAGGCAGCATTCATTTATGATGATGGCCTGTTGATGCGTCGCTGGGTTAGTGATGCTTCGGAAGAAGATGCAAACTGGAGTGCAACATACCAGTTGTCGTGCCAGTGGCTTATCGTTTACAGGTGCTGTCCTTAGCTCATGACCTCCCATTGTCAGGAAACCAAAGACTAAGGCTGGAAATCAGTTCATTCTAACAGTAATGTGTACTTTCACCAGGTTCCCAGAAGCCATCCCACTCCGGAAAATAACAGCTCCAGTGGTCACCAAGGCTTTGGTAAAAATTTTTACGGTGTTTGGATTGCCAAAAGTCATTCAGTCAGATCAAGGCACTAATTTCAAGTCCAAGGTGTTTGCCCAGGTGCTTAAATCTTTGGGAATATCCCATGTGACATCTAGTCCTTACCATCCTGAAAGCCAGGGGGCACTGGAACGGTTTCACCAGACCATGAAATCCATGTTGCGCAAGTACTGCCATAAGTCTCAGAGGGATTGGGATGATGGTGTTCCATTTGTTTTGTTTGCTGCTCGTGAGGCTGTGCAAGAGTCGCTAGGTTTCAGTCCGGCTGAGCTAGTGTTTGGACATGAGGTCCGGGGTCCTTTTAAAGGTCCTTAAAGAGTATCTGGTCACGCCGGAACAAAAAGTCACAAGTATACCGGCGTATGTTGCTAAGCTCAAGGATCACCTCCAGCTAGCCTGTTCCTTAGCTAGAGAAGCCCTAACATCTTCTCAGGTGAAGATGAAGCAGCATTATGATAAGAGAGCGACAGCCCACTCATTTCAGCCAGGCGACAAAGTTCTAATTCTCTTGCCTGTTTCTGGTTCTTCTCTCTCAACAAAGTTTTCTGGTCCTTATGTTGTAGAGAAAAAACTCAGTGAGACAAACTATGTCATCAAGACCCCTGACCGCAGGCGGCGGTCCAGGATGTGTCACATCAACATGATGAAACGGTATTGTTCCAGAGAGGGTAGTAATGGGTCCTCCTCAGTCCAAGATGTTCAGACTACTATCTCACCTATCTCTTCCATCTCAAAGGTGAGCTCTCAAGATGATGATGGGTTGGTGATGCATAGTGCTACACCCCAGGGTGCAAGGCTCCGTAATACTGAGGTATTGTCTGATTTGCCCCACCACTTGTCTCATCTTGCCGATGATCAGCGTTATGACGTTGAAAAACTCATAAGTGATTTTCCTGATCTGTTCAATGACATTCCCTCTCAAACTTCTGTAATTGCTCATGATATTGTTCTGACAAATCCAGCACTGATCAAGCAGCGTGCATTCCGGGTTAATCCCACTAAGAGGGAAATTATGAAGAAAGAAGTTGACTATCTCCTACAGAACGGTTTTGCAGTCCCAAGTTCTAGCTCATGGAGTTTCCCGTGTCTTCTGGATACAAAGTCTGATGGAAGTCCCAGATTCTGTACCGACTTCCGCAAGGTAAATGCTGTAACTGTTCCTGACGCATATCCGTTACCTCTGATCGATGATTGCATTGATGAAATCGGTCCCGCAAACTTTGTTAGTAAACTGGACATGTTAAAGGGATACTGGCAGGTTCCTTTAACCGCACATGCTTCAGAGGTTTCAGCATTTGTGACCCTTGATGGCTTCTACCAATACACTGTGATGCCCTTTGGTCTGTGCAATGCCCCAGCCACTTTTCAGAGGCTTGTAAGTAAGGTACTGGAGGGTGTTTCAAACTGCAGAGCATACTTGGATGACATTGTTGTGTATTCAGATGACTGGCTTGGTCACATGACTACACTGAGGGAAGTTTTCACCCGTCTGTCCAAAGCATCTCTCACACTCAATCTCGCTAAATGTGAATTTGGAAAAGGCACTGTGCTTTATCTTGGTCAGCAGGTTGGTCGAGGACAGGTGCGTCCTGTGGACGCAAAGATCTCTGCCATTACTGCTTTTCCCCCACCCATCACTAGGAGGGAGTTGCGCCGTTTCCTTGGGATGGCTGGCTACTATCGCCGGTTCTGCAAAAACTTCTCCTCTGTAGCTGCTCCACTGACTGCCTTAACCAGTCCCTCAAAACCATTCAGTTGGTCCAGTGAGTGTCAACAGTCTTTTGAGAGTCTGAAAAGTCTACTGTGTTGCACTCCTGTTCTGTCTGCACCAGATTTCTCTTTGCCTTTCAAACTTGAAGTTGATGCCAGTGCGGTTGGGACGGGGGCTGTTCTTCTACAAGAGGACTCCCAGGGCATTGCTCATCCTGTGAGTTACTTTTCACGAAAGTTCAACAAACAGCAACTTAAGTATTCTCTTATCGAAAAGGAAACTCTTGCACTACTGTTTGCCTTGCAACACTTTGAGGTTTATCTTGGATCCAGTTTGAAGCCTATTCAAGTATTCACAGACCATAATCCTCTTGTGTTTCTCTCCAGGATGCATAATCACAACCAACGACTCATGCGTTGGTCTCTGATTATTCAGAATTTCAACCTCAATATCTGCCACAAAAAGGGATCTGAGAATGTCCTTGCAGATGCCTTGTCACGTGCTTTGTAGTTTAAAGTATGTAATTCCAAACATTATGTTTGGTCTTGTAAGGGTGGGGGTGTGACGTGCCAAGGAGCATTGTATGTTTGTATCTCTCCTCCCCCTTCCCTGTGTGCGTGTGTGTGTGTGCGCGTGTGTTCTCTTCCAGGTGATTCCTGCAAGATACTGCTCACCTGTGAAGTGCAAGCGGTACTGGTGATTGGCTCCCTAAGTCCCCAGCTGGCCTATCCTGATGGAGGTGGACTTACAAAATGGAGGATGTCCCAGTTGCTCTGGCTCTTGCTTTGCCTTGCCATCTTGCTCTGTTCTCTGCTTTTGTAAACACTGTATTCGGTAAGCTGTGTGGTGGGAGGTTTTTTTTTTTGCTGAGGGACTAGGTAAGTTGGGGTACCCTGTACATTTTTACACGCACGTAGGTGGTCACTGTTATTTCATTAAGTTTGTTGGTTGTGCCACCCCTGTATTGTTTTGAGAAGCCATTTTGTTAGATAAGCTAGTGAGGCATTTTGTTTGTTTGATTTTATTCAGCTGCAGTTTAGGCAGGCCTCTTTTTGTTATATTAATTTCCTTTACTTTGGCACAATCACGTTGTCCCATCCTCCCCCACCTCGTTGTGATATTTTGTTTTGTTCCACAATAAACGTAACAGTCAGTAAAGGCCATTTGCATAAGTTAGACAATTCTGCAGGCAGTCCAACAGAGTCTGTGGATACAGGTCATGATTTGCTAAGTTCTGGTAGTGCTGCAGAATTGCACCTGCCAAATTTTATTGAAGAGAAAATTGATTGCATTTTATTGAGGTTGGAAAATGTTGTTCATATTTCTATAGAAATCTATAGAAGGGTGGGGGGTTATGAAACATTCAGCACTTTGGGATTTCTGGATATCACAAACATGGACTTAGACTCTTAGATCACCTTTAAAAGTTAATTAGAAGCAAAATTATAGCCATTTTCAGTTTCTCGCGATTAAGGGGAAACATGGCAGGCAAAAACATTGTTTTTTATGCACTGGACAGTTTTGAGATTTTCGGCTATTTTGCTTCATGCTTTGCTTTAACATGTCTTCTGTCAGACTAGTGGAAAGAAAACATCCAAAAATACATTCAGGTGTTCATTTTACTTCATTTTGTCTATTTCCTTCTATGGATTTCTTATACATCACATATGTTTGAAGGCTGTTTTTTCTCATACTCTGAGCCTAAAATCTCCACTTCAGTTGCACTTATTACCAAACTATCCAGTTTAATTCCTGTCTATATTCTAAAGGTTTTATCAGAGGGATTTGTTCATATATCATTCATAGCCAGATTTATATAACATTTTATTCCTAAAAACAGGGTGGAAATTGTTTTTTATGGATGTTGACAATTTGATAAAGAGAGATCCAAAATTCCTTCTGTAAAAACCTTTGGCTATAATATGTCAACAAAATGAAACAAGAATTTTGAACCTGGCTTAATCCAATGTTTAGATTTATGTTCTGGAAATGAATGCAAATGAGTGCATATTTAATTAGATCATGCATCATTTGCATATTTAAACATGATGATTCTGGATCTTAAGAACATAGTTGATTGTGGCTCCTGTTCAGACAGAAGAGACCATTGCGTATCTTGAGGCCAGGATCTATGATCATAGACAGCGCTATCTTTTCTGCTTATCAAGCCCCTTCAAAACATCACTATTTAGAGCAACATCCACAAATGATTTGTTGCTTTGGACCTTTAAATGCACTGTGGAGGATGAGATTTGAGGCTAAACATAGCTTCTTCAACTTTAAGAACATACCTCATTCACTAGCTATTAAAAATCAGTTCATGCTTGCCTATCACACACATTCCTCTACTCAAAAGAAGTCATCCTTAGAGGTCACAGATGCCTCAATCATGCCTGTTGATGTCCTTAATGAGGTGTTAATGTCTAATGCATAGATTCCCAGATTTGACTGTGATTCATATGGCAAAAAAATGTGTCTTGCAGTGGTATACGTTACAGTGAGGGGATGCTTATTGTACATGGATCTGTAGATGGGCTGCCTAAATTTAATGAGATCATTAAGCTGTACATTCTTGAAGAGAAGTTGTGTTTTCTAGTGAAGGATGTATATGCTTGGTAGAGGGAGCATTATGGTGGATTTGAACTGTCCACCTCATCTATGGATGGAATGGAGTGCATAGAAAAACAAAGTGCACATAGTCATCCACCCCTCCCACACACCGGGCTTATTTGCTAGCACACCACCAATCAGAATGGCCACACAGGTACCACACAATCAGTCACAGAATCCAATGGCTCAGACGGCCAACAGCCAATGTTCTCAGATTTCACAAGGTGAATCGGAGCAGATGCTGTCCGTGCGATTCCAAAAGCTTCCAGTGCAGCTGAACACACCAAACAGATTTGTTCCTGAACTTGTCAGAGTCTCCCCAAACACTTAAGACAGCCAACGGTTGGCCCGGTGTGTTTCAGGCTTAACATAGAAGTTAACAAGCTAGATTTACCAACAAGCTACGAAGCTCAACTACAACATTGTGCAATATGAGCTGTTGCAAGTATGATTATAACCACCACCATCATAGCCTTGTGAGTGAAAAATAGAATGAAACATATATCAAGCAGGGATCCTTACTCGTCCAGCAGAAAAGTATCAAACTGTCACATCGCGGTGAGGTTTGTCCTGTCTTGGGGTCTGTCTTGTGAATTTCATGTTTTATTTTGAAAGTAACTCTCCTCTTGTTTCAGGTCACTTGCACTTCCTCTTGTGTCCCTGGTCTGACGTCATCCCTAGTCCTTGATTGTTTTCACCTGTGTTCCCCTCCCCCATGTGTATAAAGTCTTTGTCTTCCCCTGTCTGCGTTGCCAAAGTATTTTGTCATCCTGTCGTCTACTGAAGCCCTGTTCCACAGTCTTGCCTTGTTGTTCACATTAAGTGTTGCCACGTTTTATTTTCTGATTTTGTCCTCTCTAGTAGAGTGATTTTGTGTTTGATATTTTTCTAGTTAGGGTTTTGTATTTCAGATTAGTCTTTGTTTATAGCCTTTTGCTTTCCTCCTTCTGGAGCGCTTTTTGTTGTACCCTCCACTTCTGAAGTGACGCTCCGATATTTATCCTAGTTTTCTTTCTCGCACGGTCCAATCTTTTCTTTTCACACTGCTTTTCTTCGTCATTCTTCTTGTTTCTTCTCTTTGATGCAGGCAATGGTGGTCCATTTTTCTGCCCTGTTACCTCTTCGCTATTGTTAGCAGTTTGTGATTGAGCTTGAACTTGTCTGACCAGGTGAAAGCAGGCACTGCACAGGGGTGTCAAGTACGCACTAAGTGTGGGAAGGGGGCTGCCAGCACCGTATGCACAAGCATGATTGACACTTCTCAGACATTCACCTTAGCTCTGATTGGTTGTGTTGATTCGGAAGTGGTGGATTCTTGCAAATCAAATTAACACCACTGGGCCATAAAGGTTATAATTTAGGATCATCATAGGAACATCAACTTGATGAATAATGAAGTTTTGCGAGGCAAAAAAGGAAACTGTCAAGGACAAAGACAGATGTTGGATGTGTGCATGAAAAACACTTGAGTTCTAAAAAATAATATCTCAACATTTTTTGGGTTACACAGATGATTAGTTTATTGTGGGATTTCAACTGAAAACTGAACTGAACTCAATCCCCCACAATCGTCCAGGACTTAACACCTAAATGTTAACCCCGCTCAGACCCAGCTTTAGGCTGTAATTGGCATATGACCCTTACCAGGCTAATATGGGCTCATCCACACATACGAAAACGATCTTTTTTTCCTCCATCTTCCTCAGCATTCTTTCAAGAATATTTGCTTCCATATGGATCCACTCAAAATGACCAAAAATGCTGTAGTTCATATTCCAGGCCTATAGGTGGCACTTGAAATTCACCAAAAATGGAGAAGAAGAGGCGGAGCATGCACATAAGGCTTGCGCTGCAAACAAACAGACAGTAGACGGAGAAACCGAACACAACAAGAAGAAGATGAAAATGGCTAGTGCAAGGAAACCAGAATCGTTTGTGTGGACCGTTAATGAGGTCGAACTGCTGCTGCGACTCACACTCAACTACAAGGCAAATAAGTTGCAAGAAAGGCTCAATATCTTCTGCGGCACAAACACAAGCATGTAATCTGCCATTATTGTTTTTGTTGTTGTTGTTGTTATGAGATGTCGCCGGGTTCAGAGGTTGGAGGCAAGAAGTCAGTAAGTATGCAGATTCGTTGTCCACAAGAAAATGCAAGGGCAGTGTTTTCGTTTTTTTCCACCCTGAGACCCACATTGTCTGGCGCTGCTTTTACAGGATCGCTGTGGATGATTGGCCAAAACAATGCATAAAATGTGTTTACTCAAAAGAGCATTTCCGTGTGGATGGGCTCTAAAACTGCATCGAGTCTGAAGGAGTCAAACCAATTTGCTTTACCGTCACCAGTTTTACTGCACTGAGTTGAACTAGCTGAATCAAGCCTCAAATTCGCCCGCCTCATCTCCAATTGGGCTGCCAATATGTCTTATGACTTCAGCCTGTGTGCAGCCTTTAAAGTCTGTGTGTTCAGTTTTCAGTACTTTTGTATCTTCTATTTGAATTTCTTTAGTTTCTTCTTTTCATACTTTCAAACCTCTGCCGTGTTTTGCTGTTTCATCAGGTTTGCTTCAGCTGTTTCAGAATTCATGTTTAATTACTGCCGGAGAAAACACGTTTCCTGTAATGTTGCTTCATGTCAAAAGCTTTTACATTATAAATAAGGTTTGGAGTTTTATTATGAAGAAGTTGTTGGAAATAAAAGGTGTTTGTAACTGACTTAGTGGAGATAACGTGTAATATCAGTCAGCACATAGGTTGAACACCACAATTGTTTCTTTATTTCTCTCTGTTCAAAGAAAAGTGGTCAGCCGTAATCTTGGATCTGAGTCAGTAGTTCATCAGCCACATTGAAGTTTCCTTTTTTCAGCCATTTTGTTTGTACTCTGTTCATGCCATCTAGCGTGGCCACCAACATACACCTACATTTTCCATTTTGGGTAAATACATTGAGAAATAAAAAGAAACATTTTTCATCAAGCAAACACTTAAAAAAATGTTCTTACCCTGTAATAATCTGTGCTGTAAATGTCTCTGGACATGCCAAAGTCTCCTATTTTCACCAGAAGGTCATTCCCCACAAGGCAGTTCCTAGTTGCCAGATCACGGTGAACAAAATGTTGAGATGCCAAGTACATCATCCCAGCTGCAATCTGGGTGGCTATCTGAAGCATCTGGGAAAGACCAAGCTCTCCATTGGTCTGCAGGGGCTGTCCATCTACCAGGATCATGGCGTCTGGCCCGTGGGCTCTGAAGAGGAAGTTGGAGAGTCAGTAAGAAGCTCAGAAATATTACACATATAACCATTTACCAAAAAAATACACCAAGTTTTCTGGTGATTTCCTTCCTTTAGACAGCCAGGGATAGACTGGGATAATAACTTGGGACAGTAATTTAATATCAGTCTGGCCAACCTCCACATTCACTCAGTTCATAACCACTTACTTTGTTTTTGTTACATTATTTTCAAGAATTTTATTCTATGCCAGTTACATACTTTTTACTTTTAGTAAAAAGTGAACATGTTGTCCTAAAAATGGGCAAGTGTAACGATTTGAGCGAGTTTGACAAGAGCCAAATTGTAATGGCTAGATGACTGGGTCAGAGTATCTCTAAAACTGCAGCTCTTGTGGGGCGTTCCACATAGGCAGAAATCCCAGACGGGGACGGGTGGACATGTCCCCCCTTCCAGTAAAGCTGACCCCCCCAGAGACACAATAAATCATTTTTGAACAATGCAGTAGCACTTATTGAAACCACAATGTAAGCGGTGCTCATTATAATTGCGCAATAATGTGCTATTTATATCTTTAAAGATTTAGTTCCCCCATTCCTAGAAATGGTTGAGTCCACCCCACACTCTTTCCAACAAGCGAGCTAGCAGCCACAGCAGTGTGTGAATGGAGTCTGCTACTCACACTGTGCTTCGAAGGGTAAGCGGTGTGAGGCAACCAGTGGAAACATGGACAGTTAAAGCATGGACTGAGGAGTGTGAGGAGGCTCTGAGTGACTGCTTTGACTCAACTGTGTGGGAAGAACTGTGTTTTTCTCAAGAGGAGGACATTGACAGCTTAACAGACTGCATAACGGACTACATTAACTTCTGTGTTGATAACACTGTACCCACCAGGACTGTACAGTGTTTTTCTAACAGCAAACCCTTGATGAATCCAAACATTAAGGCTCTCCTTAAGGAGAAAAAGAGGGCCTTTAGGTCAGGAAACAAGGAGGAGCTGAAGACTGTGCAGAAGGAGCTGAGGAGAAAGATCAGAGAGGGGAAGAACAGCTACAGGAGGAAGATGGAGAACCAGCTGCAGCAGAGAATTGTCAGTGGAGTCTGGAAAAGCCTTAAAACAATTTCAGGGCAGAGGACTCCAGACTCCCAGGCTGCGGGGGATCAGACGTGGCTGAATGACATAAACCTATTCTTCAATAGGTTTGATCAGACACTCATTCCTCCCCCGACCCAGTCATCTCTGCTGCCCACAACCACCTCTTCCATCCTCTGTTTGCTGCCCCATTCTCACCTCTATCTCCCTTTCAGAATCAGAATCAGAAATCCTTTAATTTCCCACAGATGGGGAAAAAACAGAAACATATTACAAGAATAGGAACAATAGTAAAATAAGCAATGAAATTAAAAAGGGAGGAAATAGACATATATACATATTTACATGATGTAGTGCAAAATTAACAGCAGTTTTTTTTTGGTCTATATTGTTTTTGGGATGGAGCTGACCTTCTTGATAAGTTTATTAAGTCTTCTCCTGTCTGCTGCCGAGATGCTGCTGCTCCAGCAGACTACTCTATAGAAAATGGCTGATGCCACCACAGAGTCAAAGAAAGAGGTCAGGAGTGCCCCCTGCACCCCTGCACGCCAGTCTGCAGCATGAAAGCCGTGGTACCTGTACCAAAGATCCCTCACCCAAAAGACTTTAACAGCTACAGACCAGTTGCTCTCACTTCTCACCTGATGAAGACCCTGGAGCGGCTGGTCCTCGTCCATCTCCACCCTCTGGTGGGTCCTTTTATGGACCCACTCCAGTTTGCTTATCAACCTGGCATCAGAGTGGATGACGCCATCATCTTCCTCCTGGACAGAGTCTCACCTGGAGAGGCCTGGAAGCACTGTGAGGATCATGTTCTTTAATTTCTCCAGTGCCTGTAACACCATATAGCCTGCACACCTGGGGGACAAGCTGGAGCTGGCAGGGGTGAACCAACACTTCACATCCTGGATCCTGGATTACTTCATTAACCGACCACAGTTTGTGAGGACTCAGGACTTTGTGTCGGATACAATAACCTGCAGTACAGGGGCCCCACAGGGAACAGTCCTGGCCCCTTTCCTGATCACCCTGTACACCGCAGATTTCTACCACCTATCACCTCACTGCCATCTACAAAAGTTCTCTGACGACTCTGCTATTGTCGGCCTCATCAGAGACGGAGATGACAGAGCCTACAGAAAACTTATCAAGGACATTGTGGACTGGTGACAGCAGAACCACCTCCAGCTCACCAGCGGGAAGACCAAAAAGCTGGTGGTGGATTTCCACAGGCACAGACAACCCTGCACACAGGTGAGCATCCTGGGAACAGACGTTGAGCTGGTGACATCGTACAAGTACCTGGGAGGCCAACTCAACAATAAACTGGATTGGGCTGATCACACTGCAGCTACATAAAAGAAAGGTCGGAGCAGACTGTATCTGCTCAGAAAGCTCAGGTCCTTTGGAGTGCAGGGGGCACTCCTGACCTCTTTCTATGACTCTGTGGTGGCATCAGCTATTTTATGTGGAGTAGTCTGCTGGAGCAGCAGCATCTTGGCAGCAGACAGGAGGAGACTTGATAAACTTATAAAGAAGGCCAGCTCCATCCTGGGATGCCCTCTTGACCCAGTGCAGGTGGTGGGAGAGAGCAGGATGATGGACAAGCTGTCATCGCTGCTGGTGCAGGAGTCCCACCCCCTGCAGGACACTATATCAGCGCTGGGCAGCTCCTTCAGCAACAGACTGATACACCCCAAGTGTGTGAAGGAGAGGTATCGCTGCTGTCAGACTTTACCACCAGCACTGCCCCATATGGACCTCACCCTGTACTCTGCACTGTGCAGTAACTCTGTACAAACTCATTTCTTCACTCACATTCATTATACATATTCAAAATTTGCATATAAAAAAATGACTGTCCACACTATATCATGTAAATATGTATATATGTCGATTTGATTTATTTCCTTTGAATTATATTGTCTATTTTTATATTGTCTATTTTATATTGTCTATTCTACTATTGCTCTTGTTCTTGTACTATTCCAATGCTGCTGTGACAAACAAATTTGGGATATTAAAGAATTTCTGATTCTGATTCTGATTTGGTCACTCCATGGTCCAAAGCCTCTGTTGATTACAGGCCACCCCTGTCATCACTCACAGCAGATCCACTCAAAAAACATCTTCACATCCAGCTTTTGTCCTCTAAACTTACCTGAGAAATTTATTTAGATCTCCATGTTTCATGTACTCAAAGACCATGATGAGAGGGTCTCCGTCCACACACACTCCATAGAACTTAACTATATGCTCGTGCTGGAGGTTGGTCAGCAATTCAGCCTCACGCTGGAAATCCTTCCTGGCTGCAAGAGTGGGGTCCTTCAGAGTCTGAGAAAAGAGAGAGAGATTCTACATATAAAGAAATTAAAACTGTAGTGAAGCACTGGTATGATAACCATATGACTGTCTAGAGGTAGTTCTCAGGTCTATTTTTGCTGAGAACTGCATGTGATATGTCTTGTTGATTCACGATGGTGTGGTTTACCATGTCAGATGCTTATGAAGGTAAAAAAAAATAAACTTATTGCATACTAATTTTTATCTTAGACTGTGTTCTATCAGTAGGTTCTAAAAAAGCCATGTAAGTTGAACAGTTTGTACAAAGTCCATACTGACGACTGCAGAGAATAATGTTAAACCCTAGTTTTTCCAGAAATTTGGAAATATTATAATTTGGCAATCATTTGTAAATGATCCTGGATCACCAATTTAGTGGAATGACGGTAGTAATTTCAAATAGGAAAGACACCAGATTCAGCGGCATCTTTTATTTCAATCTTCATCCCCCTCTCTAAAAAAATCATCTATAGAGTTATTTTTTAGTTATGATTATGTCATGATTTAGTCATTGTTAAAATATTTCCTAGTATCAACAGAAGGAGTATCCAATGGAAAAAAAAAATGTGAAAGATGAAATGAATAGTTTGATATGTTGAGTCTATATAGTGGCTTCCAGCAGTAGTCATACCCCTTGAACATTTCCACATTTTGTCATCTTACAACCACAAACATAAATGTATTTTATTGGGATTTTATGTGATAGACCAGCACAAAGTTGTGCATAACTGTGAAGTAGAAGGAAATGATACATGGTTTTCAAATATTTTTTCAAGTAAAAAACAGAAAAGTGTGGTGTGCAAAAGTATTCACCCCCCTGAGTCAATACTAATACTACTATGCTGCAATGACAGCAAAAGTGTTTTGGGGTAAGTCTCTACCAACTTTGCACATCTAGAGACTGGAATATTTGCCCATTCTTCCTTGCAAAATAGCTCAAGCGCAGTGAGATTGGATAGAGAGCATCTGTGAACTGCATTTTTTAAGTCTTGCCAGAGATTCTCAATTGGATTTAGGACCGGTCTTTGACTGGACCATTTTAGATAGATAGATAGATAGATAGATAGATAGATAGATAGATAGATAGATAGATAGATAGATAGATAGATACTTTATTGATCCCGGAGGAAATTCAAGAAGGGGGTTGATGAATATGTTTTGATCTACACCATTCCATTGTAGCTCTGGCTGTATGGTTGTTGTCCTGCTGGTAGGTGAACCTCCGCCCCAGTCTCAAGTGTTTTGCAGACTCTAAGAGGTTTTCTTCCAAGATTGTCCTGTATTTGGCTCCATCCATATACCCATCAACTCAGTGGTGTGGTCAGGGTGATGTGCAGTGTTAATTTCTCGCCACACATAGGGTTTTGCTTTTAGTGCATGACTAATAGTTGTCCTGTCGACAGACTCTCCCATCTGAGCTGTGGATCTCTGCAGCTCCTTCAGAGTTACCACAGGCCTCTTGGTCAGGCATGGACTGGACATCTGGCGTACCGGGAAATGCCCGGTGGGCCGACGCACATTTTTGGGCTGGGCTGTCATAACTTAATCAAAAAAGTATATGAGAAATCATCTTTATCGACCACGACGGCCCATTGGTTAATTTTCTTGAAGGACATTGGACTAATCCAATGAAATCTCTCAGCCCTCCGTTTTTTTTTTTATTTCAATTTCTTCTAAGAGCACAATTTTGAGGGAACAGCCCATTGATCCATCTTCAATATAGACAGTGGACTGAACCAATCAGGATATAGTACGAAAGCGGCCCCATCCTTCCCTGTGCTTTCACCTGTAACTCCCGCTAGTTTCACAATGTTGAGCACGAGGAGTGACAACCAAAGAGAAAGAAATTGGGTGCGGAGAAGTTGTGTGCTAAGACAATTCATTCATGCTGGTGCGGTTCAGCAGCGCCATAGCTCCGCATACGCACATTACGCACAGCGCGTAGGGCACCAAGTGCCTGGGGGGGGCACCAAAAAATCAGGCTTGTGAAAAATCACCATGATTGTCTAGGTACTAGTAACTATAAATAAATATTAAATGAAGCATGTTAACATGTATAAAGCAGTACAAAAGCAACATCTATGACAATTTGCTGGAGAAAATGGTGAATCTTGCTGCCCTCTCCCCTGTCTCCTCTTGGTGCCCCCCCTCCCCCACGTCCCAGTGGTCTGTTCGATTATGCCTCAACCTCGGTTAAGTTTGACAGCTGTTTTAACATGGCCTCGAAAAGGCATCAGGAGTCGGGAGCGGAGAAAAGAAAGAAGAAGCGAAAGCGAGATGATGCTAATGCGGCGCTTGCAGGTAAGACAATGTTTTAAACAAAAAATGTTCATTTTGTAGCCTTTGCAAGCATGTCTGTGCTCATGCCAGCTAATATTGCTACCGTCAACAAACTTTGTAACGATAGCTCCTACTAGCCATGTTCAGACTGTGTTAAGTGTTGCAAATGATTGATGTTGGAAATTATTGATGCTTGCTAGCTAGTTTACGTTGTGGGAATGAATATGGATTATTGAAAGCAATTCATCATGGCCAGTCGACTGTTCCGTTAACGTTAGCATTCGGTAGATCATACGACTAGCAATCCGTCCTCAAATCTCTAGCAAGGTAGCTATGCTTTTTCTGATTAACCTGGGCTTGCTACAGTCAGAGGTGCAGTCAAGTATCGCTACCCTATTTGCCAAGTTTACACTGCATGATACTGCATTTCAGTGACTTTCGAAAACCCGGTAAATTGGAGATTTCTGAAATGAAAAGTCCATCTTCAGATACTCCTGTAAATAGGGAAAACTTACAGGTTCATAGGCCAAGGGCGACATCTGTTGGTGAAACTGTAATATGAGAAGAATCAATCTTAAAGTTATAGATTTCTCCTTCATATTCATATAGAGTTATGAATTATGTGCAAAATTATTGTGCCTTATGAAACCTTCATAAATGTAAATTTGAGTTTTGAATTTTTAAAAATGCCAGTGATTTACATGTAGGCCTACATAAACCTAATGCAAAATGTTTTGTACTGTGGTTTAAAACTTTTTCAACACAATCCCTGAATAATTTTTCTTGTATTTCTGAATGCAGGGTCAATGCTTAAATTTGTCCAAGGAGGAGCTCAAGGCCAGGAGGAAGATCTAGAGCAGCCATCAACCAGCAGATCGAGCCCACATCAACCGTCAACCAGCTGGTCTGCAGATTTTGCAACAGCTCCCAGCCCTGACCAACAACCATCAACTACCAGTTCAGGTACAGATACAACTACACACACAGCTACCGCTTCTGAAAGAGTAGTGAGTCCTGTCACTGAGAGGCCATCGGCAAGTGACACTGGAGAGACACATGTGCCCCCTCCAACAGATCCTGCCCTATGGCCAGCCCACATTTTAGACGCTGATCGTGTGGAAATTGTGCGGAGAGGACCTTTTAAAGTCAGCTCTGATTTTAATTTTCCAAAGGGACCCGATGGAAGAGCATTTCATACCAGCCTCCAGTTCAAAATTCTTCCCAATGGAGAAAAGGTCCACAGGAGCTGGGTAGTGTACTCTCCACAGAACAATGCTGTGTTGTGCTTTGCATGCAAGCTTTTTAGCTCAAAGGATATAAAGCTGACTGCAGAGGGGTACAGTGATTGGTCCAACATGAACACCTGTTTGAGGGGTCATGAGTGTAGCCCAGACCACACACAGTGCATGCTGAAGAGGAGAGAACTGGACATACGGCTAAAGAAGGGCATGGCAATAGATCAACAAGAACTGACATTACTAGAGGCAGAAAGGAAAAGGTGGCGAGAGATTCTCAAACGCTTGCTCTCAATCACTCTCTCACTGGCTGCAAGAAATGTGTCTTTTAGGGGCTCTTCTGACCGTCTTTATGAAGCAGACAATGGCAACTTTTTGAAGGAAGTTGAGCTTATGGCAACATATGACCCTGTCATGGAAAATCACCTGGCCAGAATAAAAGATGAAAGTTCCTACACACATTACCTCAGCCCTGAGATACAAAATTAACTAATTCAGATCATCTCTTCAGAAACATTTCGCACCATTGTGAGACAAATCCAGTTGGCAAAATATTTCTCCATTATTCCTGATTGTACTCCAGATGTGAGCCACACAGAGCAGATGTCTGTCATAGTGCGCATTGTCTGTTTCCAAACACAACCAGACATTAAGGAATACTTTCTTGGATATATTAATGTGGAGCAAACAACTGGCCTTAACCTGTCCAATGCTATCCTTGAAAAGTTGAAGGAGCTTGGCATTCCATTCGAAAATTGTCGAGGACAGGCCTATGACAATGGAGCCAACATGAAGGGGAAGAAACAAGGTGTTCAGGCTAGACTGCTACAGTTAAACCCACGAGCATTGTTTGTCCCTTGTGGAGCTCACACTATGAATCTAGTCATAGCTGATGCTGCCAAGTCCTCTCAAGATGCCACTGGCTACTTTGGGTATTTGCAGAAGCTCTTCAATTTCTTCTCAGGTGCCACCCAGCGATGGGCCATTTTGACAAAGCATGTCAAATTGACACTGAAAACTTGGAGTGACGTTAGATGGGAAAGCAGGCTTCAGAGTGTAACAGCTGTCCGGAATCAGACAAAAGAAGTGAGAGATGCTCTCCTGGAGGCTAGGGAGGCTGTAAGTGATCCAGTGGCAAAGGTGGAGGCTCAAGCTCTTGCTGAAGAAGTAGCGTCATTTCAATTTTTGATTTGCTCTGTTGTGTGGTGTGAACTTCTCACCATCACAAACCAGGTGAACAAGCTACTGCAATCCAGCTCCATGCAGCTTGACATTGCTGTCAGGCTCATTGACAGTGCCAAAAGCAACCTCTCCAACTACAGACAATCTGGGTTTGATGAGGCTGTGTCAACTGCCAAGGAACTCTGTGAGGCCGTGAATATAGAACCAGAGCTAAAGGAAAAAAGGCTCAGGAGCACAAAAAGGCAGTTTGCATATGAAGCTGTTGATGAGCCCCTCAATGATGCCCTTAAAAAACTTGAGGTCACATTTTTCAATTGTGTTGTGGACTCTGCTTTAATGTCACTACAGGAGAGGTTTGAGACCATGAATCAAGTCAAAGAAAAATATGGAGTGCTGCTTGATTTCAGCAAAGTGAATGGAATGTCCAAGGAGGACCTAAAAAAACACTGCGATGAAGTGCACAAGACACTGACGGATAAGGGAATGGCTGACATTGATGGACCTGAGATGATGCAGGAAATCATCAACCTTCCTCTGTTACCACCACAGACATCTGCCTTGGAAATGCTGTCATTCCTGCATGACAATCAGCTTCAAGAGGTATATCCCAATCTGTGGATTGCTCTTCGTATTGCACTGACTCTGCCTGTCACAGTTGCCTCTGCTGAGAGAAGCTTTTCAAAGCTCAAACTCATTAAAACGTACCTGCGTTCATCAATGGGGCAGGAACATTTAAGTGGTCTGGCTGCCATCAGTATCAATGGGGACGTGGCTCAGACACTGTCATATGATAACCTCATAGCAGATTTTGCAGCTAGGAAATGCAGGCGTGTGCCTCTCTAGGGCCTCTGACAACTGGTGGTTGTGAAAATGTCTGTAACATAGTTCTTTTGAATAGCAGAATGGTTCCTGTACAGAGATGGTAAAGTCCCTCTGAGTATTCTGTTGTGCAGTTATTTTATTTTTATCTATGTTTTTTTACTGAAGAAACTTGCACTTTCAAATTATTATTATTTATTCAAGGAACTTATTTAAAGTTCCTTGATTGAGTGAATCCTATTGTGCAATTATTTGTACTTATGTATATTTTCTTTTCCTAAGAAATGTGCACATTATTACTTACAAGGGTATATACTTGACTAATTTGTTCTGTGTTTACTATGTCCAGTTCAGTCTACAGTCATTGCACATCTTTGTTTAGAATAGTAGAATAATGTTGGTGGAATTTATTTATTTATTAATCTTAATCTTTTTAAACTTCATGTTTGGCGTCTGTGTTAATTGAAAAGTACTTATTGACAAGTTGTTTTGAAATTAAAGCAAATTGCACTGATAAATTTGTTCATGTTCATTCCGGGGGAAGGGGGCGTGGCCGGGGGGGGGGACTACAAAGCATTTGTGCTTAGGTCACCCAAATGGCTAGCAACAGCCCTGCGGTTCAGTCTTAAAAACCCGCGGGCTGGGTCAGGTTGTAATTTTCAGGCCCGTTCAGAATTATATACATTACATCTAATTACATGAGAATGATGAGCAATTAATTGGTGTTGCATACTTCCCAAAATCTGGCAGCCACGGCACCTTATTCTGATAAAATAGCAAACGGTCAAGGCTGAGTTTGTGCATTTTAGGTTACCTCATACCATTTTAGATATTTAGGTTAAAGGTGTGTTGAAAGGCTGCTTAGTAGCTTGAATTTGTAGCAGCCCTCTATGCTGTGGTTAAACATGTTTTAAAAAAAGATTTTAAAACTGCTAAATGTGGGCGGCTGTAGCTCAGCGGGTAGAGCAGGTTGACTAGTGATCGGAAGGTTGCTGGTTCAAATCCTGGCTCCGGGGAAGACTGAGCTGCATGTCGAAGTGTCCTTGAGAGAGATACTGAACCCCACATTGCTCATCAGTGAGGGCCCTGCGATGAGCTGGCGACTTGTCCAGGGAGTACACTGCCCTCGCCCTGAGACAAGACTGGGATTGGCTCCAGCAGCAACACGCCGCCACCCCATGGAAAGGGATAAGCGGTTATGGATAATGACATGACATGACATGACAGCTAAATGTTAAGTTAAAGTTTTGCAATGTAAGCATTACAAAAGTAAGTTTAAAGTGTCAAATGTGTTTAAGACAAGTTGCTTTGCAAGAGTTCATAAAGCAGCCCTGTTTTTAGCCTGATTCAAATGTTATATGCATGTTATAGCTTTTAAAAGGAGGGAGCACCTTTTAACCTAAAGAATTAGAATTGAGCTATATCAGGGAAAACAGAAAATACAGAGATGATTTAAATAAAAAGGATTAAAAAAAAACTGAACTACACAGAGCAGACAAAATTGGTGGAGTTAACAATAGACGCTAAACTTCTGAGATTTAGGATGCTGATGATGCATTATGCTTGAAATAGAATCACTACCTAAGGAGGTAGAACTATGTGTTGTATGCTCTTGGCTGCTTCTCTGATCGATGCTCTCCTTGCCCAGCCTTTCTAGGTGAGACCAGCCATGTCTTGGGAGGTTTGCAGTTGTGCCAAACATGCCATTTTCAGGTGATGGATTGAACACTGCTTCATGAGATGTTCAAAGCTGGGGATATTTTTTCATATCCTAACCCTGCTTTAAACTTCTCCACAACTTTATCCCTGACCTGTCTGGTGTGTTCTTTGGGCTTCATGATGCTGTTTGATCACTAATGTTCTCTAACAAACCTCTGAGGCTTTCACAGAACAGCTGTAGTTATACTGAGATTAGATTACACTCAGGTGTACTCCATTTACTAATTAGGTGTCTTCTGAAGGCAACTGGTTGCACTGGATTTTATTTATCAGGGTATCAGAGTGAAGATGGCTGAATACACGCCACACTTTTCTTTTTTTTTATTATTTGTAAAAATATTTGAAAACCATGTATCATTTTCCTTCCACTCTACAATTATGCGCCATTTTGTGTCGGTCCCAATATTCTTTCTACCTTTATCTGCTCGTATTTATTCCTTAACTGATTGTGTATGTTATACAGTATTACTTAATCATTTGCCTCAGATAATTGCATTGTATTACAATAAACAGTGTAGCTGTGTAGCCCCTGCAGACCAGTTATTTTCACCCACTCTGGTTGCTTTGTCTATCCCAGAAATAGTGGTAATGACCTAACTCAACGCACCTTTAGCTTGAGTAAACTTGTGAATTTCTCTGGGTTTGAACATTCTTTGAAAATTTCGCTATGATGTAAGTACACAAATAAAAAAATGAAATGCAGAATTCCCTTTATTTAACCAAAATAATCCTTGAACTTTTTGTTAACCTTGTATGAAACATTTCATGATTCATTCCAAGTTTAAAAAGATGAAGAATCTATGCTCCACGTTAGGGTTAAGGTTAGGAAAATGGTTTGAAACTGGTATTATTAGGGTTAGGGTCAACAATTTCTTTTTTTTAAATCATATTTATTATGAAAAAGGAGATATTTTACAATAAACAATTTCTTCATATAAAGTTCACATTGTATCCCTTGTAATCTCTCTCTTTTTTGTGTGAACATACACATGTGCATTCGGCAATGTTGTCAGACAAAATCCCGAAAACTACTCAAAAACATCCTCAAGCATTAAAATGATTCTGTACCAGTCATCAGGTATTCAAGGTGATGGGTTTAACCACATTCTTGTGATTGTTTTTTTCATTTTTTTCTTACTTGCCACTAGAAGGATTTGTTGCAGCTTCATATCCCTCCATTGCTCCAGAACCAAAACATTGCCCAGATAAAAGTTCTCAAAATTCTGGGGGTGCGCAGTTGAGCAGCAACATGTGAGGATGTGGTTTTATGAGCTCTGCCTAGAACAAACATTTATTTAATATTTCTCCTCTCCTTCTCGTCCCTTCCGGTGTGAACGTGTGTCTAAATCTCTAATCCTAACCCTATCCCTAACCCTGCCAAATCCTTCAAATTAGCCGTGCTTTTTAACTCAAAGCTGCCCAAAATGCCTAAATATCAAAAGCCGAAGTCAGAGCCAGGAGCCTCAGACTCGCCTGATGTGGATCTGGCCGCGGAAGCAGGGTCAGGGTCAGATGTGCTAACGAAGATCGACTCGTCTGTGACAGTGGTTGCAGGTAAACTGCCCAAGAAAATAGACAACCTGGCGAGTGATTGAAGGACAGAAATCCCGAGTGTGCACGCAGAGTTTATGAAGGTAATTAAAGAAGTGCACAAAGAAAATGACGCATTTGCAACCCGCATTGATGATCTTGAGGAGGAAGTTAATGACCATGCTAACCGGGTTATGGCACTTGAAGCTAAAGTTAGTACGCTGTCTACACAAGTAACCCGGCTGGCAGATAAGACCAAAGATTTGGAGTCCTGACAGCAGCGAGATAATTGTAGACTGATTGGAGTGGAAGAGGGATTCGGGAATATACAACTGTCACTGAAATGTTGAAGGAAGAGCTAGCCCTCAACTATACACCGACGCTAGACCAGGCGCGAAGCAATATATCTGAGTGCTGAGTGTTAATTTTACAGTGGCTTGTGGTAAACGTTACTGCATGGCAGTGGGATGCACTTTATGTTTGGAATATGCACAAGGCTGGGTGATGTTCTTCAGCCATCTAAGGAATATAAATATGGGGAAAAAATTGATGGGACTGAGGATCCATGATGGACAGGTATGCACAGTTTGCAATTTAATGTGACTGTGGGGTACAAATCATAACAAGATCCAGATGTTGAGGGTCTATATATACACTATATAACCCTAGGAATAGGGTTAGGGTTACTAACCCTAACCCTAAATAGCATGGCCTGGAGAATATCTTTCCTAAAACAGTTTTCTTCAACACTTTTATTCTACATTTTCTTCTAAAAACATGAAATAGGTCAGAAATGTATTTCTTTAAAATGTAAAAAGCCTTTCAACCATTTAGAATTTAATTGTGGAGGTAGGCTCACAAACTGTGTTTCAAAATGTCTGTGTTCAGGATTTGAAGGTCCCATATTATACTGTTTTTCATCAATTTCACACAGCTGTCAGAGGTCCAACTGCTCTGTATTCGATATGCATTGCCCCAAACCCATCTGTGTTCCTGAATTTCAACTGTCTAAAAGTCACTATACAGAGCTCTATTCAGAGCAGTCTGTTTCTGTGCCTGCATCTTTAAATGCTAATGAGCTCCGTCTGTCATCGCCCACTTGGAGAGCCCTACCTGTTATGTCACTCTCAGGAAGAGGATGCTCCTTGCGTTAGCAGTAGCATGTACTAATGTTTACGGTGGATTTATATATGTATTGCTATGGCTCGCAGAGATTTTTTTGTTCAACTGAACAAGTTTTACCCAGAATGGGACCCAGAAGGAGAGGCTCCTGAAGAAGTGCAGACTCTGCAGCTGCAGCAGGATGTTTCAGAATGGTTAGTGTGTCTGTATAATGTTAGTTTGTTCGTACATACAGTTACTGCCATGTAGCTAATGGCTAACAGCTCGGGAAAGCTGTGTTTGTCTCCAACTCAGTCTCCAAACTCTTGGACACCGTTAGCATAATCTCTGTCTCCAGTCTGCATGTTTCCAGACTTTTTACTGTGACAACCAATTGCCATCGTTATATTATAAACATTAAACTCGCTCCAAACTCCATTGCATCGCGGACCGAAGCAGGGCTAACTAGTTAGCCGATTTCCAGCTGTCTTCACCATCCTCATAGGCAACTATGAATACCATGAAACTGTGGCGACGCTTTTCAGTGGCTTGGGTGCAGTTGCTGGGTCTGGTATGGTTGGGACTGATCCTTTTACGAGGGTCAGTGTCGAGGCAAAGCCAGCTTCATACTGACCCTCGTTACTGAGGCAGTCCAATGTAAAGTGATTAGCACACACATACAAACTAACACGAACTGCAGCTGGCACGTTGTCTCAAAATACGAAATGCAACCACTGTCTCTTCTGCTGTTCTGTAGCTGGGACAGAATATGGGCACTTAGGTTGATTTTTACAACCAACAACAGAGCTATTTGCATGTCTAGCTCTGAGTGACGACATTGTGAAACACTGCTGTCTCACTGCTGAACACACTGAAATTCACCTCTGGGATGAATGGCCCCCTCTCGGATATCTCCTATCACCGCGCAGAGGAGGTCGGCCTATGATAATGACTCCTTTCATTACGTAACGACAGGAGTAGATTCTGAACAGCCTGTAGGAGCGCCATGTTACCAGTGTGGGGGCTGCAGAGACCGTGTAGGAATCAATTGTTTTCCTCATTCTGGGAGTTGGCAGGCTCAGGGAGGACCAGCTTATATATAGAGAGTCCAGATAAAACGTGTTTTTTATGATATGGGACCTTTAATGGGCGGGTCAGAAATCATGGCTGTGTTACGTAACGTTGCAATGATTAGCATAAACCCCACCCTGATATGGAAACGGTATAAATACGTTCAGTGCACATTAGCATTGGTGGTTTTCTGCTTGCTTTCGAGTCTCAGATAGTCTCTTCCGATAGCTTGCATCTAGCTAACCAGTCGGTCAGTCAGCTAACCAGTCGTGTCCTTCACTTCGCTCGTACATCTTTCTTGGATGCCACAGTGTGCAGAGTAACGGCCTTGTAGCTTATTAAAGTTTCGTACAGACTACAATATAAGAAACCGGTAGATCAATTTTGTCAAGAGGAGCTACTGTGGAGAGTTTAAAATCACCACCAACATCCGTCTCTGCAGTGTCCAATTTACCCCTGATAGTTGCAGCAACTACCACCGGGTAAAGTCTGGATTTCTGAAGAGTCCCTTGATGCTGGTGAGTGGGGCCGAACCGACCCTCTTGTCCCCGGCTTGCATCCTCCCGTCCCACAGACAGCAGGTGCCACCATCACGGCCACTGGCATTATGTGCCTGCCACCAACCCTCTCCGCCACGCTGACAGCGGTTGCTTCCATCACGGCCACCGGGAGAGTGACGGGAGCAGCTAGCTCAGACGGAGTCAATATGTGAGTCATCATTTTCTGTGCACATGCAGCATATGTGATTCAGTTATTTCATAACTAAAGCTACTCCACAGCTGGAATTATCCGTCACAACTGATAAAAATTGGGCAGATGGAGTCATTGGGGAGCTTGTGGTAATAAAGTAACTATCAGAAAAGTAACTGTATGAAAGAAGTATGGAAAGTATGTACACAGAGGAGGCTCCCCTCCTGCACGTGGGCATGGCTCCAGCGCCTCTAACTGACACTAATCAGTCCCCTGATTATCATTATTACAACCAATTTCATTTTATTGTACTCTTTTCTTGTGGTGATATCTTCCAACTCTAAGTGTTAAGCTATGTCTCTGCCTGTGACCAAGTAAGTGACAGTACACATGCAGCAACGATAGTATTGAGAGGAAAGCCCTGTTACATTTTGTTTTGGGATGAATTATTTGGTTAAATGGAGCAACATATTTAGACATCTGAAATCATTAAAACCTGATGTAATATTGCAACAGGAGACACATTTAAATATTAATTCCCAAAAAAGACTAAGTTGTAAGTGGATTGGTTAAATATATCATTCACGTTTTAACCATAAAGCCAGGGGAGCAGCAATTCTAATTAGGAGGGGGATCCCATTTGAGCACTCTGAAGTAATATCAGATACTAATGGCAGATATTGTCATGACTCGAGAGTCAGGTCCTTGTGTTATGCTCTGATTATGGTTTTTTTTTTTTTGTTTGTTTTATATTCTCCTGTCTTGGTATCATGTCTTGTGTCATGTTTTGTTTTCCAATGCCCTCTTGTGTCTCTTGTCCTTTAAGTCTTTCCTGTGGTCTGCCCTCTGTCTCCCTCTGTCTGTCAGCTTTGTTCCCTCCTGGTCTGCCCCTCTGTGCTCCTCCCCTTCGTTAATACACCTGGCCTCCTCTCTCCTCACCTGATCCTCGTCTGATCATCAGTGTCTGTGTATTTAGTCACTGTGTTCCCTTCACTCCCTGTCAGGTCATTGTATTCTAATGGTGTCTTGATTTGTCCTTGTCTGCGTTCGTGCTCCTGTTCATGCTCTTGTTCAAGCTCCTGTCCAAGCTCCTGTCCAAGCTCCTGTCCCCTGTTTGGTATGTTTTGGATTTTTTTTTTTTTTTCATGCTTGATTTGAGCTTTGACTTTGATTTGAACTTTTGTTTTAAGGGACATCTGGGAGATGTCCCTTAAGGGCGAGGGGGGGGGTACTGTCATGAGTCAGGTCCTTGTGTTATGCTCTGATTATTTTTTTATTGTTTCACATTCTCCTATCTTGGTATCATGTCTTTGTATCATGTCTTGTGTCATGTTTTTGTTTTTCCATGCCCTTTTGTGTCTCTTGTCCTTTAAGTTTTCCTGTGGTCTGCCCTCTGTCTCCCTCTGTCTGTCAGCTTTGTTCCCTCCTGGTCTGCTCCTCTGTGCTCCTCCCTGTCGTTATCACACCTGGCTTCCTCCCTCCTCTCTCTCCTCACCTGTTCCTCGTTTGGTAATCAGTGTCTGTGTAGTCTGTGTGTTTCCCTTCACTCCTCGTCCGGTCATTGTTTTGTATTCTGTCTTTGGTTGCTCCTGCTCCTGTTTCCTGTTTGGTAGGTTTTGGATTTTTATTGCATTTTTTTTTCCTCCATGTTTGATTTGAACTTTGTATTTTTGCTTTGCTACTTTGTCTCATCATTGGTTGCTACTTTGTTTTTCGTCCCCGTTTTGTCTGCTTTTGTGTTTTTGTAAACAGCTTTTAAATACAAGCTCACCTTTTGTTCCCCTGATCTTGCCTCCTGTGTAACTGCGTTTGGGTCCACCTCCCCTTTTTTTTTCCCCCTGTTCATCATAGCTATTCCAGGATTGATTATTTTATTGTCAATAACATGCTATTACCCTTCATTTGCAACAGTAAATATCACAGTAAAGTGCTATCAGATCACAGTCCAGTGCACTTTTTTTCCAACCAATGTAGTGCCCCAACGAACTTGGCATCTAGACCCCCAATTACTTTTATGTGAACATTTCTCAGGTTGACTTCTTTTTAGAAATTTGACAGTCAGGATGTGTCTAGGGGAGTCTTGTGGGAGTCCATGAAAGCCTACATTAGGGGACAGGTTATCGCCTATGTGGCACATAGGAACAAGGAGTGTTCCAAACAACTTAAAGAGCCGGCTGGTAAAATTGCAGATATTGACAGATGTTACGCTCTTTTGCCTACACCAGATCTTTATAAGGATAAACTCCTGTTGCAAACTGAATTTAATGCACTTATGACATGGAAAGCTGGAAAAAAAAATCTTAAATCTAGACAGGTATATAATGAGCAGGGAGGCTACTTGCACTACAACTTAAACAACAGTTAGCTGAACAAATGATCCCAGGAATCGATAGAGGTGCTGCCTCTATATCACACAGTCCCCAAGTCATTAATGACCAGTTTAAACAATATTATTCTAGTCTATATCAGTCAGAGGTAGATATTAGTCAGAGATCTACTGATTTCTCGATTCTTTGGATATCCCAAGACTTTCTCCGGATGCTCAGTCATCTCTAGAGCAGCCACTGTCGCTTGAAGAAATGGTAAATGCCACGAGTCATCTCAAACAGGAAGGGTGCCAGGCCCAGATGGATTCCCCATAGAGTTCTATAAGGAATTTTCTGCAAAACCCACACCTGTCCTAAAATCAGTTTGATGAATCATTGGCAAATGGAAAATGACTGCAAACACTTACCCAGGCCACAATTTCTGTTCTACTAAAAATAGATAAGGATCCTGTACAGTGTAGCTCATACAGGCCAGTAAGTCTTCTGTGATGTGACTATAAAATTCTAACAAAAGCCCTTGCACAGCGATTGGACCCTATTTTTCCCACCATTATTTATGAGGACCAAACAGGCTTTATTTCCGGACAGCAATCATTTTTTAATGTGAGAAGATTATTTAATGTGTTATTTTCCCCCTACTCAACAGTACAACCTGACATCATTCTAAGCTTTGACACTGAAAAGGCGTTCGACAGAATTGAGTGGGCCTACCTTTTTGGATCCTTAGAAAAGTTTGGAATTCGGCCCATTTTCTGTAGGTGGATCAAAGTTCTATATTCAACACCTATGACGGCGGTCAGGACTAATGGCCATATTTCAGAATACTTTCTGCTCCACAGAGGTAACAAACAGGGTTGTTGTCTGTCGCCCTTCTTCTTCGACATTGCAACTGAACCACTTGCAATTGCTATTAGATCAGATGGCAGGATTAAGAGTATATCCATGGCTGAAACAAACTATAACACTCTGCTTTATACTGATGATCTGCTCTTACAAATATCAGACCCAATTCAGAGCATGCACTACCTTCTCCACCTGCTGCAAGAATTCAGTAGTATATCTGGGTTTAGTTAATTTATCAAAATCTTTACTATTCCATTGAATAATCTGGCAAGTCAGCTCACTTATGAAAATTTGCCCTTTAAAATTTGAAAATGACAAATTTACTTATCTCGGAATAGAAATAGCAGGTTCGATTAAGGCTATTTTTCAATACAATTACAGTTCTATCTTAGACCGTGTCTAGATGGTCAAGACTTCCATTCTCCCTGGCAGGATGGATAAATGCAGTGAAGATGAGGTTTCTTTATTTATTTCAAATGATTCCCATTTTTCTCCCAAAGTCTTATTTTGCCCAGCTGGATCGCTTCATCTCCTCGTTCATATGGAATAAAAAAAAAATAAAAAAAAACAGCACGTATAAAGAAGGCAAGCCTGGAGAGAGTTAAATCTGATGGTGGTCTGGGTTTACCTAATTTCTTATTTTATTACTGGGCAGCTAATGTTAAGTTGACATACTGGATCACCACATTCGCAGATAAAGAGGGTCCGGTCTGGGCTGATATGGAACTGAGAGCCTCACTCCCGGTTTCCCCGATTTCAATCCTGACTCCTCTCCCACTAAATATCAAAGTACCTGAACTGAACTCTAATTTGGTGATCCAAAATTCGATTAAGATCTGGGGCCAGTTCAGAAAACATTTTAATCTGACAAATATATGTAGTTTCTTTCCAATAATGTCAAATCATCTCTCTGCACCATCTCTAATAGATCAAGCTTTTGCAGTTTGGCATAAAAGGGACTTGGTCTACTTTCAAGATCTCTTCGCCGAAGATGGCTTTGCATCATTTTAAATTTCTATGTGAAGACCATAACTTACCAAAGTCTCATTACTTCAGATATCTTCAGGTTCTGCGTTTTGCCTCAAAATATTTCTCAGGTTATCCATCTCCACAGCCTAAAGACTAACTGCATTCCGTCCTTGATGTAAATCCATTTAATAAAGGAGCAATATCAAAAATATATGCATTCATTCTGAATAGCGGTTCTCATGCATGAGACAAAATCAAGGTGGCATGGGAGGGAGAAATTGGAGAGGTTATGCCAGAGGATACTTGGAAAAATACCATACAGCGTATACATACATCGTCTCTCTGTATCAGGCATGGCTTGATTCAATTTAAGGTTGTTCACAGATTACATTATTCCAATGACAGATTGTCTAAATTATACCCTAATATGGCAACAAACTGCCCTTGATGTCAATATTCTCCTGTTTCTTTAGGACACATGTTTTGCATGGATTTTGGTCTTCCATTTTCCAATCACAACCTGATCCTTTTATAGCTATCTTCTGTGTAGTTAGGGATGAGCTATGCTTATGCCACCTTCACAAAAATGCAGTCACCTATGCATCGTTTAATGCTCAACGTCTGATACTGCTAAACTGGAAGGGGAAGAACCCCCATTCCTATGTTCAATGGATTAAAGAAGTGATGTTGGGATTAGCTTTAGAAAAAAATAGGTATACAGTATGCAGCTTGGAGGATAAATATGACAAAACCTGGTCACAGTTCATAACTCGTATTAAGAGCTTGCCTTTTGCCTGACCCCCTTGTCTTTATTTGTTTTTTTCTCTTTGACTGTCGTCCTGGTCTTCTCAATGTCTAGAGTGTGTTTATTTATTTTACTTATTTATTTTGGTGTTCTGTTACTGTCTAATACATGTATTTGTGGGGATGCCACCTAGATGGGGCATGGGGGTACACAACTTTCGTAAAAAAAATCTTAACCAATGATGTCATTGTTTTTGATATTGAAAAATGATAAAGCTGTTAAAATTAAGAAAATAAATTAATAAATTTAAAAAAGTCTCAAAATCCTGAGGTGCTTGGATCTTTGAAACTGCATTTTGTGCTTTGTGGAAGTCATTCCAGGATGAATTCAGTTTGGGACAGTCCCAGAAAACATGGACGTGATTGGCCTCCTTTGAGCCACACTGTTTCCAATGCTTCGGGTTTGTCTGATGATTTTTTTCGTGGTGTGGGGTCTTAACATATTTGGAGAATACACTACTGGAAGAATATTCTGAATCTAAATAGTTAGTTGAGGACCATTGAAAGCTTCAACTCAAGCCTCCCCCGAGAGTTCTATTGCTGCCTCTTTTTCCCACTTTTCTTTGATATTCCAAGTGTTTACATTTCTAGCATTCATCAGAGCATCATACAGTAAGGAAATTGATTTAGTTGGTGTTGAATTAGTTGCTGAATTCAGGATATTACAGAAATCAGATTCTGCAGTTGTAAAGTCCATTGTCTACACTTCTCATTTAAGTTATGTCTTAACTTGGGGTACTTGAAAAAATCCTTCTGCTCAAAGTAATGCTTATCTTTCAAGGATGCTTAAGGTTTATCCAGAGGTTAGACTCTCCTAGCTGGGCTGCTAGGCTTGTAAAGTAATAAATTCCTTTCCATCTGCTGTTTGCATAGTTTGTATGCTAGGTATTTAACTGATTTGGCTCCTATTTCATAATACTTCTATGTTAAAATGTTTTTACATTTTCAGAGTTTGAAATATCTAAGATCCAGAACATTCTACCCTCATAGGATGTCAATAAGAACCCTGTATAAACAATTCGGTATTGATGCTAGCACACTGACGACTGATATGAGTTCATATCTCTCAAGGTCATTGCAACTTAATGATTCAAAGCTGTGTAGAATCAAAATACACAGAATAAGATGTTAAGAAGTCCCTTGTGCCAACAGGTGGTGAGCATTTCCATGGCATTTGTTTAGCTGTTGAGGGTGGTAAGGGCAGCCCACTGCAGGATGATTGGCCCTCAGCATGTATCCTGTGTCAAAACTGTCCCAGAGCTTCACACTGACATATTTGGGGCCCAGTATGGGTCTTTCCGCTTGAGCCAAATCCACCAGCTGCTTCTTGCCACTTCTTCTGAGACCGATCTGATGGTATTCCTCAGAGCTTTATCATGGATTCCTAGGTCTTTTAGTAGTCTGATGGTAGACGATGCAACAAATCCTCTACATCCCACTTCAACTGGATAGACGTTTGCGTTCCAGCCACTCTGCATTGTTTCTGATGCAAGGTCTGCATAGCGCAGCTTCTCACACTCATAGGCCTCCTCCATCGAGTTCTCCCAAGGAACTGTGAGCTCTATGATGTACACAGTCTTCAGTGAAGTGGACCAGAACACCAGGTCTGGCCTGAGGTTGGTGGAGGCAGTCTCAGGTGGAAAAATGAGTTGTTGGACTATGTCCGCCAGCATCCTCCAGTCACGGGCCCGCATAGGTGTCCTTTCTCTGATTGGGTGGAATGATGTCTGGGTGTTTTGTGTCCTTATCGGACAAAGGTTACCCTTAGGGGGTGGTTGCTTGTTCTCTGAGGCAAGGAGTTGGCCGCACACTACTTTTTCTTGAGAGATAATGCAAGGGTTAACCCTTTTTAGTACCTAATTATGCCACCAGATGTATCTCCTTTGTGTGAGGCTGGTCTTGCAGCCTGTCATGATGTGTTTCAGGGTAGCTGGAGTTGGGCAGAGGGCACAGCTTGGATCCTAACCATACCACTGATGGAGGTTCTTTGGTGATGGAAGCACATCATACTTAACCAGAATCATTAAGATCTAGGTCTGGGGTGCCCACACTTTTTTAGCTTGCAAGCTACTTTTAAAATGACCAGGTCAAAATGATCTACCTTCATAAAAAATACTAAACATCTACTTATTAATACATATTAGTAAATAGGGCAGGAGGTATGACCGCTCTCCACTCAGCCAGGGACACCTCTGTGACACAGGAAACACCAGATGGATGTGGCAAGGAGTCCAAGCACTGACGGATTGCAAGTCCAGGCAAGGGGTCAACGACAATGATGCTTCTCTTCCAGACAGGCTCAACAACTTCTTTGCACACTTTGAAAAACCAAACTTGACAACCAGAGGGAGGGCTGGTCCCTCTCCACCATCTATCGGGCCATCCCTCACCATCAACACTGCAGACACATGCAGAACCCTAACCAGGGTCAATCCACGGAAAGGCCTGGATAACATCCCAGGATGTATGCTCGAACCTGCGCTGGTGAGCTAGCAGATGTCCTGACTGACATCCTCAACATCTCCCTCAGTCAGGCCATTGTCCCCAGATGCTTCAAAATATCCACTATAATACCAATAACTAAGAAATCAATTGTATCCTGTCTGAATGACAATCGCTCCATCACACTGACACCAATTGTGATGAAGTGTTTTGAGCGGCTTGTCAAACCACACATCACAGCCAGCCTCCCTGCATCACACGACCTACATCAATTTGCTTATCATCCCAACCGCTCAACAGAGGATGCAGTAGAAACCAGAACAACACCTATGACAGAATCCTGTTGATGACTTCAGCTCAGCATTCAATACCATCACCCAGAAACTAATGGAGAAACTCCTCCTGTTTGGACTGAAAACCACCCCATGTCTCTGGATCCAGGACTTTCAGACGGAGAGACCTCGGTTTGTCCGTGTCAGAAATAACACTTCCAACTCCATCACGATGAGCACTGGATCTCCTCTAGGCTGTGTAATCAGTCCGTTGTTGTTTACACCGCTAACGCATGACTGTGCATCCAGACACAAGGGGAACCAGATCATCAAGTTTGCGATGACACCACAGTAGTGGGACGCATTCACAGAAATGGTGAATCCAATGTAAAGAGAAGAAATTAAATACCTAGAGTGTTGGTGCACAGAAAACAGTCTGGTGCTCAACGCGGACAAAACTGAGGACATGATTATTGACTTCCGGAGGTCATAGCCTGAGCACGCTCCTCTCAGTATTAGTAGCCGCACAGTGGAGAGAGTGGAGAACACCAAGTTCCTCAGAGTGCAGATCTCTCAGGACCTAATCTGAAATAAGAACACCTCAGGGATCATGAAACGGACCCAGCAGAGACTGTATTTCCTGTGGAAGCTGAAACAAGCCTCTCTCCCCATCAGCATCCTCAGGGCTTTCTGCAGTCAGTGCGTTTACATGACACTCAAGATTAAGATGCATGTATACACTAAACTAAACTGACTAAAATCGGACTGTAGTCAAATTAACAGACCTGGATTATTCGATTGATAGTCACATTACTCCTGCATGTCTACATCTCATCGGATCGGATTTTGCATTCTGCGCATGCGCGAGATTTCTTCCCCAGGGCCATGACCCGGAAGTAGAATTAGACGATATAGTCGTGTTGTTACCAGAAATAGCAAACAACAAGATGGAGAGGAGCAACACGTACTTCGGGACAGATGAGGAGACGAGTTTCATGTTGCACCAGCTCCAAGAACTGAACATTTTGAAGTTCATGGATGGGAGAAAAACACGAAATGGAGATTTATTTAAAAAGGTGGCTCAGAAAATGAAGGAAGCTGGCTTCACAAGGACCCCGGAGCAGGTCCGAGTCCGGTGGAAAAATCTCAGGAAGGCATACCACGGCGCCAAACGCAACAACCAAAACAAGTGGTCGTGAGTGTGCTACTTGTCTGTTTTATGTGTTGTTGGAAAAACTCCTTGGGAGGTGACCTCTGGCCCAAACTGGACAAAATGGTGTGGATGTTGGCTTCGAGCTATCTGCCATAGGTAAGTTGCTATAACCCTTAACCGAAAGCTAACATAGATGCCACATGTTAGCAGGCCCATTGTGTTGGAGAAAGGGGCAAATGCATTAAAAATGTGTTGGAACATGAGTAGTTGAGCTTCCCCTCACTGGCCACAAATAAACCCATGATGAAAACGTGTACTTTGATTGTAAACGTTCATGTTTTTGTGCCCCTTTGTAGAGACTACAATGATGACTGTTTACCCAAAGGAGAGGGCCTGCCCAAAGGCTCACCTGGGTCCTCTCCTCACTCGACCGGAGGAGCTGGAATGGAGAGGAGTAGTACTCCACTACCTTCTGTTGCTTTACCTGGTAAGTTCTGCAATATTCTAGCTGCATCAACCTATGCTGCTTGTACTTTTCTATTTTATAATTGTATGTCTACATTTTACCTTGTCCATATTTGATATAAATAAAACACATATTTCCAACTGTTGTGAGTGTTTGTTTATTCTTCGAATGAAACAAGTATAAAATGTACAATCAACAATGTGAAAACTTTTTTCAACTATTTACAAAACACTAAGACATCTAAAAGTATGGTCGGTGCCGGGGGAAGTTTGTAATCAAATAGTCTGTAAGCACCACTCTGATTCTCTGTGCACTTGCATTGTCCGAGGTGTTGTAAGCATGGACACTCGGCTGTGGCAGGTCTGCTTCAAGGACAGCAGCTTCAACTGTCCGGGTGGGATTCACACTCTCCTTCTTGCAGAAATTGTGCAATGCACAACTTGTTGCAATCACGTGAGGGGTAAATGTAAAGTGAAAGTCACTGCGCTTAAGCAACACTCTCCAGTGTGATTTCAGTCCTCCAAACACAATCTCTACTGTGGTCCTTGCAGAGGGTTAGGGTGGGGGTTAGGGTTACCCTCTTGCTCAGGGGTGATGTTTGGGGAATTGGTGTAGCCTTTCATGAGCCAGTCCAAGAGAGTATAAGCTGGATCTCCCAACAGAAATTGGCCATTGGTTTCTCTTGGATCCTGAGACAAAATGGTTACAAGGTGTGCTAGGAACAAACAGTTCAGTATCAGATGATAATCCATTCAGTGTTTTGAACATCAAGGTTTCATACAAAAGGGTTATGCCTACGTGTGTGGAAGACACAGTGACAGAAGGAATACTGAATACTTTTTTATGACTGCTTAGCAGTGTTGGGGGTAACTAGTTACAAAGTAACAGGTTACTGTAACGATATTACTTTTTTGGGTAATGAAGTAAAGTAATGCATTACACTAAAAATATTAGTAACTACACTACTTTACTAGACTATAGGAACGCGCTTTCCTGTGTTACCCAGGCCGTGTTTGCCTGTGTGTAGAGTTGTGATCTGTTTAAGTGGTGCAGGCATGTGTGCATGCTGCCTGTGTGCGTTGCCATAGAGATCGATTTGAGTCGGGTGACGTTGCTGCTGATGCGAACAGGACAGAGGGAAATGGAGACGGAGACGGAGACTGGAGGTTTCGGCCAGTGGCAATATTCCCATTACTTTCAGTTTATAGCTCGAAAGGACAGTGAAATGCACTCTATGTCCAGGCAAAAAAATTTCTTTCAACTGCAGACAAGTCAATGAGCAACCTGTCCAAGCATTTGTCAGCCCAGCGTGGCCATACAAAACTTGTGGCGAAAGATCCTGCTCGCCGGTCATCTGAAGGAGTCAATGAGCAGCTGATTCCGCCTAAACGGGCAAAGCTTTTTTCAAGTGGTGGTGCACAGAAGCAGGTAACACAGAAAGACATTAACAGGCTAGTTGCAGGGTTCATGGTAGAAGACATGCTTCCCCTCTCAACTATTGAATCACCCAGGTTTCAAAAAATACAAAAAAGTGTTATAGTATGGGATATATAGTGACCTTTATTTTTATACTTTTCATTGACCACTTATTTTTTGTTTGCCATGAATGTAATAACAAGCTGGTTACAGTGAGGCATATTTCTTTGTGCCGACAGGGATGTTGCTCTTTCATATGGTTTTATAAGCCATGTTGTACATATTTATACAATAAACACTAAGTGATAGGGCTATGATGTTTGTCCTGTATCTACTCGGTAAATTAAGAAATGGGAAAGTAAAGTAATAAGTTGTGACGTTACTTTTCAACTGCAGTAACTAGTAAAGTAATCTCATCACAATTTACAGAAGTAACTAATAATACGTGACTAATTACTTGTTTTAGAGTAACTTCCCTAACACTGATGCTTAGTGAGATATCTTGAGAGTATATAAGGACTTACTTTTGGTAGAAAGGCTAAACAACGTTGACTGTCTAAGCATGTTAGCATCGTGAGCACACCCAGGCATCTTGCAGTTGATGTTCCAGAATCTATAAGGAATCATATCAGCAGTTGGTAAGCATTCATAATGTACAGACTGTACAGACAACTACAAGTGTTCGGCCAAAACTTACTGATAAGTGTCGTCCACCATGGCTTGGAGGACATACGAAGGCCATCCTTTGTGGTTAGCAAAGTCCTTGTAGCCATCACTGGGCGGTACAGGAGTGTGTGCCATTGATGCACCCGATGATTTGTGGGATGTGGAATTTCTGTTCGAATCGGCATTCTATGCTGATAGCTTCTGCTGTCATGGGCACCTTGATAAGGTTATGAATGACCGATAACACCATTCCTTTGCAGAATTGTACACAAACTTCTTTACAGTTGATTTGTGGACGCCAAACTGGTAGGCCACAATACTATATTCGGCACAGCTGGCCAGTTTGTAGAGAACAATGGCAACTCGCATTTCGAGTGGTACCGGTGCACGAATGGTTGCGTCCTCAGGCTTCAGGACTCCTTCCATCAAACATAATTTGATGAAGGACTTGCAGGTCATGCGAAAGTTGTCTTTCCACTTCTCGTCGTCAAATTCCTTCAAAACCACTCTCTCCCAGCAGTCTTTGCTTCGGACCCGCATCCAGCATGTTCGTCGAGACCTTCTTTGCAGCAGGAAGGCCGCAAAGTTCAACAACAAATTAGTGGTCTGCATGGCACCCGGCTGTAGCATTCGGCGGTTGCGTCTTTCCTCTGAAATCACCGCAAGCATGAGCGCCAGTGTGAATATTGTTTGTTGGATTATCGTGTACATAATCCACGAGATGTACAAAGCCATAGCTTCGTCCTGCTCTTCGTACGTCATCTTTCTTGAATGCCGAGGCACAGTTTGTTGTCGTTGGTGACGTAAAGAGGTCAGAAGGAATTGACTGTGTTACCACTAGTTGGAATGGGTCACCATTTGCCACCTATTGTACCAGGGTATGACGTGCTTCCACCAATAATTCAATTTTCTCACCGGCATGTATACTCAGACAATTGCAGTTGTCAGAGTTGAGAAGCATAGTCGAACTATGGCTGTAATCCGACTGCATGTAAACACACTGACTGGTGTGGTGGAGAGTGTTCTGATGTATTTCGTATCTCAACAAGGTTACTCCAGCTGCAGTAGGTCAGACAAAAAAGCCCTGCAGAGAATAGTTAGAGGACCTGAGAGGGTCCTCAGAGTTTCCCCTCTGTCTAAGAACTCTTACAAAGGCGTTGCAGGAGGGCACTGAACATTGTCAGGTACATGTCGTTCACTACATTAACCACATGTTTGAAAGGGTTTCTGGCTCAAACTTCAGTGTGACCATGGCTGTTGCTGTTTGTGAGACAGCAAGATGCCGTAGATTATTGAATGTTATCAGTCTTCAAAAATGTATCATTAAGACTTGCTATATAGCATTTCAGTGACATAAGTTTTGTATTAATTTGTTGATTCAGATGCATCATTTTCAATATTTCTGAGGGTGAAAAAGGCTATTTGAATAAAAAATCTAAATTTAAAAAAACACCAATCATTCATATAGGCTAGGTATACTACAATGTGATTCCACTGTTGGTTGTCATATTGACTAAAGTCAACTGGAGTGTGTACTAATGTTACATTTTCATTCATACCACAATTTATTATATCAGGCGTTTAAAAAAAAAAAAAAATCTAATTAGTTACAGGATTTGTAATTAATTAATCTAATTAATCCCATCTCATATCTGCTAAAGGTACCCACATAAAGAATTCAAGTTCTAGGACATTACAAAATTGTATTGCATGACTAATCAATTGAATACACCAAGAAGAGAGGATTTGAAATCCACTTTTTTTTTTTTTTTTTTTTATTTATTTATTTTTTTTTTTTGGTGAAGTGTGTTTCATAAATGAAATTTGAAAGAAAATGGTCAAGCACATCCCAGCAAACCAATTAGGCCAGGTGCATTATTCAAAAATGCAATACAAATACACTTAAATAAAATTCAGAAATAAAATAAGGCTGAGTCTCAAATAGGCACGTAAGCAAACTCTCAATTCAAATTGAGCACCAAAGCTGACTAAATATGGCAATTCAAAATGAATACCAAAGCTGACTAAATGTGGCAATTCAAAATGAATAGTAGAAGTGTAAGGCTGTAAAAAGTGACATAGAATTTGTCTTCAAAATAAGAGCTTTATATTGCACCCCATTTAGAACTGGGTTCTTAGTGGGGGGCTTTTAATTTGAAAGCAGTGACTGTCCTTAGCTTGCCAACACAATAACAAGCTAACACAACGAAACAGCTACAGAGACCGAGGAGATGCTGCATCTCCTGGATCTCTGCGGCTGTCCAGTTGCTCATCTTAATGTCCGCGGATGAAGTAATGGACTGACTGCTGTGATCAGCTGTTTCTTGGTTTAAAAACTCCCCAGCTGTGGGTCGCTCAACAGTGCAGGTCATTGACACCTTCACCCACCTCACTCAGAAGCAGGCACATTTTCGCCTCGTTTTTAGATAGCAGGCGAGGCAGAAATAAGTGTACCCTCTGAGGCGGAAAATCGGCGGACCAAAACAGACCCCCAATTTGCCGGCCTCTGTCTAAAACGGCGGACTGAGCTGCCAAAAGGATGGGCAAATTGGCGGCTTGGTGCTCTGTCTAAAAACGGCTCATGTCTGTTGTCACCCTGTTTTGATTAGCGACACAGGTGGGAGGTGACAAACACGTCCGGACAAGTTCCTCGGTGCTAGTACTACCATGACGTACCACTGCAACCCTAATCAATGGGCCAAATTTAAAATGCTCACGCACTGAATTGCCACTCAGAATCTCAGAATAATTTCGTTAATTTTCATAACGCGTGCATTTGCAGTGTAATTAATTAATCTAATTAACGCATTAAACTGACAGCTCTAGTCGCAAGGCCAAGAAATAAAGTAAATGTAGTTGTAGCTACTGAAATGTAGTTAATTCAATCCAGTCCAATCCACTTTATTTATATAGCACGATTTTAACAGAAACAAGGTTTACAAAGTGCTGCACAAAAAGATAAAACAAAGATAAAAATTTGCATGTATACACATAAAATCAACACTCTATGTGGTGTCAAAAGCCAAAGAAAAAAGGCAATTTCCTCTTGCGTGGTCGCACTCATTTTCTCCTTTCACTCCTTTCTCCTGAGGGTTAGGCCCAGCTAAGCAAGGTGGCATGACCAAATCATGCCACCTTGCTTAGCTGGGCCGGGAATGCTCTATTGAACGTATTCTCTATTGATATTGATCACGTGTCTATCGCGATAGATATTGTTATCGTTTTATTGCCCAGCCCTAGATTGTTGCATCTTTGTGGATCACCTAAAAAGATTAGGAATCTATCCATCATAGTTTGACAAAATAGCGGCCCCCCAAACAGACGGAAACAGCCCTGATATTACCACAGGAGCAGTTTTGAGTACATTTGAGGGGCTTAAATATCTGTCTGTGGACAGACCTTTGGAAACACGATCACAACTGTGCAGCATGCAGTCAAGTACCTTTTTAGGTGTCGGATAGTGTAGTAGTCAAATGTGGTCCAACCCATTACTCTTCTGTATTATGTAATACTTTACTAATAACTACTCATGAGTTGGAACGTCACAATATTGACCAGTGGCTAATTTGTGGCATGAAAGAAATAATTTTCCGCGCAGTCAAATCCAGCCGAAATTGAAGGATGCTTCATCAAGAAAACTAGCAGCTTTGTTTGTGTGTTTGACAGTGATCAAGCAGCTTCTCAGCATTTCTGTTTGAGATGCAGCTGTTTTTGCTGCTGGCTGGGATATTTCAGCTGGATGCATTTTCACAAACTGTTATTGTCACCTCTGTATAGTTATTCAGCTGCTGATGTTTACACATACACACATGCAATGATTTTATCTCTTACCTTTACAGCTACCAGCATCTTGTCCTTGTTGGGGCTCAGGTTGTAACATTCAGCAAGGAAGACCTTGCCAAAAGCCCCCTCTCCAAGTTCCCTCTTCAAAATAATTTCCCTCCTTTTAATATGCTGAACATCTGAGAGACAGAAACAGAAGGGCAAATTTCACACCCTTTCACTGCGATTTAAAGCTCAGTTCAACCAAAATACAAACCTACTTTCAGCTACAGAAACAGAAAACTGTTGACAGTGACGTCCAAATTATCTGAAGTAACCAGGACTGTATATCAGAAACAACATGTTGTAATTTAATTCCATAACTGTTGCAATGCTAACAAATGCTTTGAGTGAGAACTAAATTCGCCTCCACCTCCTGTATAGGGGTGGAGGCAGAAATACACATCTGGACAAATAAACAAATGTTAAGATACCACTATGGATACACTGCCTGGCCAAAAAAATGTTGCTACCTGGATTTAATTTAGCCAGTAGGTCAGAGCCTTCCATTGGATAATTACTGCAGTGATCAATATGTTTCAGCTGACAACAAGTTATTTATCCTCTAACTGATGCAGTGAGAAGCTTCTCATTTCATTTTTTCATTTCAACAACCATGTGGGAAATGTGTCACTCTATTTCAGAAGGGTCAAATTGTTGGCCTGCATGAAACAAAGAAATCATCTAAGGAGATGGCTGAAACTACTTAAATTGAGTTAAGAACTGTCTGAGGCATTACTAAAACCTGGAAGGATAATGGTGAACCAAATGTTGAATGATCGTGATTAGAGAATACTTAAACGTTTGGTGAAATCAAACTGAAAAATCAACAGTAGAACTCATGGCTATGTTTAATAGTGAAAGCACGATATGAAGAGAACTGGATTGGGATTGGATTGGGACTCAACAGCTCTGTAGCCTTAAGAAAACCACTTATCAGTGAGACTAATCAGGAAAAAAGGCCTCAATTTGATGGGGAGCATAAAGATTGGACTCTGGAGTGATGGAAAAAGCTTGCATGGTCTTATGAGTCCAGGTTTACCCTGTTACAGAGTGATGGCAACATCAGGGTATGAAGAGAAGTCGATTCAGTGCTGCACCCATCATGCCTAGTGCCTGCTGTACAAGCCTGTGGGGGCAGTGTTAAGGCAGCAACACACCAGCCCAACTGCTGTACGTCTGAAGCCTTTGGAGAGACTTGGACGAGGTTGGGAACAAATACGTTTGGTGTGTTCAGCTGCGTTGGAAGCTTTCAAAGCTGCTCGGACGTTGTCTGCTCCAATTCAACATGCAAAGCCTGAGGAGGTTGGCTGTCAGCCGTTTGAGCCATTGGATACTCTGATTGGTGGTGCTAGCAAATCAGTGCGGTGTGTGGGAGGGGCAGAATACTATGTCTGCATTCGTTTTCTACACACTCTGTTTCATCATTTCTTGTTTTCATGTTTTGGAGTACTGGCATGAGACTAGCTGTTATTATGTCCATTCAGGATGAACTAATGAAGTAATGCCATGCTGCATGTTCAGTATGCAGCTGTTTTTTGTCTGAAATAGTTAAGTTTTGTTTTTGATCGATAGTAAAGAGAGTTGCATGTATAAACCTCTCGTCCAGCGTCTCTACCATGAGAGCCACCTGCTTATTGCATCTCGCGCAAGCACAGAACGTACACGCTACTGTGGAGCTGGCACCATGTCAAAGCGGTGTGTTCAATGCAACTTTTCTGCCGAATGGTCAAATAAGAGGCAACAGAGTGCTTGGAGAGTGGTCGGATAAGATTGTTGGATGTCTGGGCGGTGTGTGGGGGCCTTTATGATCTGGGGTTGCTTCAGTAGGTCAGGTCCAGGTTCAGCAACATTATATACGTATATATAAAAATGAGGCCTGCTGACTACCTGAATATACTGAATGACCAGGTTCTTCCATCAGTGGATTTTTTTCTTCTATGATGACACAGGCATATTCCAAGATGACAATGCCATGATTAATCTGGCTCAAACTGTGAAAGAGTGGTTCAGGGAACATGTGAATTCATTTTCACACTTGGATTGATGCCCAGGAATCCAAGACCTTAACCCCATTAGGGATCTTTGGGATGTGCTGGAGAAGACTCTCCCATCATCAATACAAGATTTAGTGAAAAATTAATGGACCCCTGGATGGAAATAAATGTTGTGACATTGCATAAGCTTATCCAAACAATGTCATAGCAAATGTGTGCCATAATCAAAGCTAAAGGCCATCTAAAAAAGTGTGTGACTTTTTTTGGTCAGGCAGCGTAGGTGACTGACTTGATTCCTGGACTGGCAGACCAATCAATTGAAAATTCAAAAATAAATACACTTTAAAATAGTTTGTGTTTCAGAACAACAAACTGGAACCTCTCCCATATTGTAACATTTATTGACAACCCTAATGATTTGTCAGTAATGGACCCTGATAAATCCCTATACTATGCGGAACACAAACTGTGATTTTCTCAAAAATATAATTCCTGTTCATTGAACAAATGCAATTGATGCCTCAAAACTTGAAGTCGAGGAGTTGTGTGACATATTAATTTTTTCGAGGGGGCTTGCACTGACCCTTTAACATTTGGTTAAATTTTTTTGCCATTAAATAGCAGATGGGTTTTGCATGCAGCAGACGCATTTCCCTTTATATAACAGTAGAGTTCTTAAAGTTTGTTCTATGTTAACACACATCTTTTGATACTATGTTGGGAGTGTCCTTACGGAGTCTTTAAAAACACCTGTGAGCTCTAAGTTTGTTTGTTTGAGGCCTTAAAGGTAAAAGGACTGTCCTTTCCTCTCCTCAACTGGCTGAAATATGTGAATGTAAAAAAAATGTTGGCGTTGTTATAAGCCAGCTGACACAGCCATGCAGTTTCTGGCAAACAAGCAATTTATGTGCATTTTTGGTTCATTGATGCTTTCATTAATGCCATTCTTCCACCAGCACTTGCCCGTGCCAAGTCAAACTGAGCCGCTGCTATTTGCTTTTCCATCACCAGTTTTATGGCAGTGAGTTGAGCCAAACTTCAGAAGGCTGTTCAAGAAGAACTATACAGCGTGTATGTCTTGAAGATCGAAAAAAACCTACGAACCCCTCACAGAGTTGCACACAATGGAATTGTCTAATCTAAAGATGTATCCACTGACTATAATCATATGGATGCTGTTACAATGTGTTGTGATTGAGATCGTGACCCACCATGCATCCGGAAAATTGACAAAGTTACATGTTTTGCTCTGAATTACATTATCACATCAGTAAACAGCATTAACTGAGCCAAACCAAAAACTTGTGACAGAGCACTCACTGTGAGCTTTGCTGTGCTTAAATGTAAGGAAAATACACTAGTGGGCAGAAACCTGTTCAAAATTGTCAATTGTGGATAACACGAATGTTAGCATGCTTCCCTTATCCTGTGGAGGATGTTCTCAGTGTAACCTTGCAGCAGCAGTCACTACTTTTTTTTTTTTTTAGCAAAAATTACAAACTATGGCTAAAACTCAGGTGGACAAATATAATAAAGAATGTAAAAATCAGCTGAGAAAATTGAAAATGATCTCTATAATTATGCTAAAAATTAGACTATCTGCACAGTGTGTTTGTCCTTCTGGATGTCTGGACTTACAGGTGTTGGGTTTGTTACAGTTGTGTCCATGTCTGAAGTACTGTGGATTCTCTATGACAGGGATCCTGGTCATCCCAATCACCACAGCATCTGGCCCAGCATCCAGCGTACAGGGGCTGATAATCCCATGGTTCACATGATGAAGGGGACTGGCGGAGTCCTCCTCACCGCTTATCACTGCTACTGGTCCTAGAAAAACAGTGTGAGGTAGAATGTAGACTGGATGAATATCTCTTAATTGTCAGAGTAGAAAACTGAAAATGGGTGAAAGAAAAGCATAAGGTTGAAGAAATGTATTAGCAATTTATTTTCCAAATCCTTTTCTCCCTCCTTGTATCATTTTTTTCATATTTGTCACATTTCAATTAATTTTATTAAGAAGTCAACACAAGATGAGAGATAAGTATATGTTATTCGCACTCAATGACTGTAATCACCAAATGCAGTAGATGACTCAATGATGTGGATAAAACCCCAATTCCAAAAAAGTTGCTAATTCTTTTTTAATTGTACTGAATTGAAAACAGTACGAAGACATATTTCATGTTTTACCTCATCAATTTAATTGATTTTTTTCCAACTCTGTTTATTATGAATGCGATGCTAGCAACACATTTTAAGAAGTTGGGACAGGGACAAAAAACACACAATTCTAGATCATCTGAAACTTCCGTCTGGTTTCTGGGGACGGTATCCAATAGAGAGCGCACACATCTTAATGTCTTACACAACAGTCTGATGCCAGTGGACTATGATGATTCTGTACTGTTCTCTGTATCAGTAATGCATTTTAGACTACTGATCAAAAAGTTTTACTGGATAAGCTCAGATGATGAACATGGGAAATTCTTGGTTCAGCTATACTGATTTTATGGATTCAGAGAAACTGTTGGAAGTTGTAGGATTATTAACCTCCTGCTTTCATTTGAATTTTACTGCAAAACTTTGTCAGTCATCTGTGTCTTCAGGACACCACCCTGAGAGACATAAAATGATTCCAAACACACCAGGACATTGTAGAATCAAAGACCAAATGGCAAGATGGTTTATTGCAGGATAAAGCATCAACCTATCTGATAAACTGTCACCAATTCCATATCATCACACATGGCCTACAGTTCACAAGAACGTCTGCACTGATCTCTCAGGACCTTGGACCCTTGGTACACCTTTGTGTCCTGACTCAACAAAGTCAGTGGGGAAACTACAGACTGCCTGTCTGCACCACTAAGTCCAAAGGCCATCCATACGAAAATACTCTTTTGCGTTTTCGTGCGAAAACGCACATGTATTGCATTGTTTTGGCTGACCGTGCACGCGGTTCCTGAAAAAGCGACTGAAAATGCACTTTTTTGAAAATAGGTCTCAGGGTGGAAAAATCCGAAAACACAGCCCTTCCATTCTCGTGTGAACGGCAAATCTGCATACTTTCCGAAACGATGATGCCATCGCCCCACTCCTCGACCTCTAGCCTCCAACCTCTGAACCCCACAGCATCTGATAACAACAACAACAACAACAACAACAACAATGGACTACTGCTTGTGTTCATGTTTCTTGCAACTTACTCGTCTTGTAGTCAAGTGTGAGTCACAGCAGCAGTTTGACCTCATTATCAGTCCACACAAATGCCTCTGGTTTCCTTGCACTAGCCAGTTTCATCTTCTTCTTGCTTTCGGATTCTCCGTCTACTGTCGATTTGTAAACAACACGCAAGCTTTATGCACGTGCTCCGTCTCTTCTTGTCTGCCTTTGGTGAATTTCAAGCCCCACCTATAGGCCTGGAATATGAACTACAGCGTTTTGAGTCGTTTCAGTGAATCCGTGTGGACACAAATATTTTTGACACAATGCTGAGGAAGATGGAGGAAAAAAAGATAGTTTTGGTACGTGTGGACAAGGCCTTAGATTTCCAAGTTTCTTTTCAGTTACCTTAGGTACTTTCAGCTTTGAACTTTGCCAACAGTCTATTCAGAGGTTCCTCCATTCAGGGTTCTACTGTGTTGCAGAACGCAGCTCTATTCAACCTGGTCCTTAGCCTTTTGTTTTCTGTTTCATGTCTTGTCACTGCTGTCTATTTGTGTTTTATTGTTGTCATGTCTTTGTCTGTACATTAGCGAACAAATGTTTAACAACAAAGTGACTGTGGTTTCTATACATTTCATTGTCCAGTTACTCTTCAAAGATGGCACCACATGAGTGGCAGCCTGTCGCAGCAGCTCTTGCTCACTTTTGAGCTTTTCCCTCTTTTAATAACTCTTTTGATACTTTTTAACTGTTCTTTTTTTACTTCTCTTTTGAGCGCTCTCTCTGGGCGGTATGGAGACCAGACTCACTTTTTTCATTCTGGTCATAACACTATTTTCACCATTTTCCGTTGTGTCCAGGGAGCCTGTAAGCAGCCCTATTGTTTAGAGTAGGGATCAGCTGTTGGCCCCTAGTAGCGCTGCGGTGCAGCCGCACGAGTGGCCTCCCGTCCCCCGTGACCTAAGGAGGAGGATGACACATGGGTGCCGTTTCGGAGCTGTTCGCCGTCACAGGAGGACATGCTACAGACCTGTCCTCCTGTCTGTCATCATGGGGAACGTAAGATCTCTCCCCAATAAGATGGATGAGCTAACGGCGCTGACCTGGCATCACAGGGACTACCGCGAGTGCAGCATCATGGTGCTCACTGAGACGTGGCTAACGGAGCTGACCCCAGACATGGACACTAACCTGGATGGTTTTCAACTGCAGCGGACAGACAGGATGGCAGAGAGCGGTAAGAGGAAAGGAGGACGGCTGGCTGTGTTTGTTAGTGACTAACTGTGGGGACATCGCTGTTATAGAAAAGGTCTGCAGTAAGGACATTGAACTTTTATCTGTTAGAATGAGGCCGCACTACCTCCTGAGGGAGTTCACACAGGTAATTATGTTCACTGCGTACATCGATGAGCTGAGGAAGAAGATCAGAGAGGGGAGGAATGGCTACAGGAGGAAGATGGGGAACCAGCTGCAGTAGAGGAACATCAGTGGAGTCTGGAAGACCATTAAATCAATCTCAGGGCAGAGGACTCCCGACTCCCAGGCTGTGGGGGATCAGAGGTGGGTGAACCACATGAACCTGTTTTTCAATAGGTTTGACCAGAAACCCACCCCTCCCCTGGCCCAGTCATCTCTGCTGCCCCACCCCACCTCTTACCTCCCCATTGTTTACTGCATCATTCTCACCTCTACCTCCCTCTCCACAACTTTCATGTCGCAGACTCCCCCCACATCTGACACTCAGCCCCCCTGCTCCACTCTGTCCCTCTCGTCTCTCCAGGTGAGAAATGAGTTGAGGAAGATGAAGGTGAAGAAGGCTACCGGTCCAGATGGGATCAGCTTCACGCTCCTCAAGTCCTATGAGGTCCAGCTGTGCAGGATTGTGGAATACATCTTCAACCTGAGCCTGAAGCTGGGTGCCACTGCTGTGGAAAACCTCCTGCGTGGTACCTGTACCAAAGATCCCTCACCCCAAAGACTTCAACAACTACAGAGCAGTTGCTCTCACTTCACACCTGATGAAGACCCTGGAGTGACTGGTCCTCCTCCATCTCCAGCCCCTGGTGGGTCCTTTTATGGACCCACTCCAGTTTGCTTGTCAACCTGGCATTGGAGTGGACAACGCCATCATCTTCCTCTTGGACAGATCACTGTCTCACCTGGAGAAACTGGGAAGCACTGTGAGAATCATGTTCTTTGATTTCTCCAGTGCTTTTAACACCACTCAGCCTGCACTCTTGGGGGGCAAACTGAGCATTCAGCAACAGACTGATACACCCTAAGTATGTGAAGGAGAGATATCGCAGGTCCTTCCTTCCTACTGCTGTCAGACTTTACAACCAGCACTGCTCCATATAGACCTCACCCTGTACTCTGCACTGTGCAATAACTCTGTACAAACTCATTTCTTCACCCATATTTATTATACATATTTAAAATGTATATAAAAAATGACTGTCCATTCTTGCACTATATCATGTAAATATGTATATATGTTGATTCGATTTCTTTCCTTTGAATGATATTCAAAGTCTACTTTTAGATTGTCTATTTTATATTGTCTATTCTACTATTGCTCTTGTTTCTGTAATATTCCAATGCTGCTGTGACAAAGTAATTTCCCCATCTGCGGGACATTAAAGGATTTCTGGATAAGTCTGTGCAAAAATATTTGCTGTTCATTCTTGCACTGTATCATGTAAATATGTATATACACCCATTTTATCCTATTTTCTTTCCTTTTTAATTTTATTGTCTATTTTATATTGTCCGTTTTGCTATTGCTCTTGTTCTTATAACATTCTGATACTGCTGCAACAATCAAATTTTCCCGTCTGTGGGACATTAAAGGATTTCTAATTCTGATACTGGACACATACATATTTTGCTAATGCTTTACATAAATTACAATGAATTGTTTCCCCTGAATTAATGTATGTTAATAGATCCACTTTTGCCTGATCAGCAAGAGGTTCCACCATGTGATTTTACTGACCATGAGGTCATATTGCTCCTCAAGAGATTAACAGCAGTCTGTACAATAAGTTTTTATTAACACATTTAATACTTATATTTCAAGCTATCAGTATTTTACAAAGCTAAATACATGTTTAAGACAAAAGTGTTGGTTCAAGCAGAAAACAGTTCAGTAGCTGAGGTATATGGCTGGAGCAGTGGACCAAACCTAGAGATACAGAAGGTCTACAAGTAATGTATAAAAAAGGACAGTATTGAGGTAGATTGAAAGCGCTTTGTGGTACATTAGTGGTTAGAGATACATTAGGAACTGATTAATGGAAAAATAAAACAAACAAAAAAAAAACACATGAAAACTTGTGTGGAGTCTGTGGCTGCACATATGGCTAATCATTAAGCTATTAAAGTTGGGTAGGTTCAACTCTATAGTATAGTGGTATGACAGCACATACTTCTGAACTGAGAACTGATCTGATTCTCACTGTTATAGGATTGGATTGGATTGGACTGACAACTGATCTGATTCTCACTGTTATAGGATTGGATTATATAGTATTTTCTCTATTTCCTCTAAATCTTTTACCAGAAGGCAGCAACAGACTGTGACTGGGGTGGGTGTATCTTTTAGTATTCATTGGGCTCTATGCAGACATCTCACTTCAGCAATGTCACTGATGCATGGTAAATGGGTATCAGTGATGTTCTGGGCAGTTTAAATCATGTGCTGCTAAGCTGTCCTGGGCCACATAGGCGGAAATCCCGGGGCGGACGCGGGGACATGTCCCCCCCTCCAGTAAATCTATCCCCCCCTAGAATAATTTGAGACACAGTTAATAACTTTTGAACACTGCCATAGCACTTATTGAAAGCACAATGTAAGCGGTGCTCATTATAATTGCCCAATAATGTGCTATTTACGTCTTTAAAGATTTAGTCCCCCTCCCCCATTCCTAGAAATGGTTGAGTCCACCCCACACTCTTTCCAGCAGATGGAACTAGCAGCTGCAGCAGTGTGTGGACCAAGCCTGCTACTCACACTGTGCTTCGTGGGGTGAGAAGTGTGTATACCACACAGACATAGTTACATAAGTTACAACAACACACATCTCATTTACAAAATGCGCCAGGTCCCGGCTGTCTGCAACATTTATCCTATTAAGGTACGTTAAAAGCTACAGATAGTGATAGTCACAGACAGAGAGGACAGGACAGGACAAGAGCAGTAATAATTATTTTTGTCAATCTAAAAGACTCTCTGGATATAAATGTCAGAATCAGATAATACTGACATTTTAGATTTATTTCCAGGAAGGATTTATCCCCCCCCCCCCCGCCCCAACAATGAAAAAGGATTTTCGCCCCTGCTGGGCCATGAACAAACCATGTGAGCTTTTGATGTTTCCAGTCAGGATTAACCCTAACCCTCCTCTGTAAAAGTCAACCAGAATCTGGTTCAGGAATTTAGCCGTCCAAAGTTTCTGGTGCGTGGATCCTATGCAGTTGTGTATTTACAAGACAACAGTTTCATTATTAATGTGAAGTTCTGGAAGAGAGAGATGGAAGTAAAAAGACAGGAAAAATAATCAGACATATTCTCCTGATTTCATGATTTAATTTAGAGATACAATTTTTGTTAACTGCGCATCCACTTGGGGCCCTGTCTGCTTGAAAGGTTTAGGTTTCTGTGACAAGACGCTGGTTGTGCCATGTGACCATTTTATTTGCCACCTTAATATTACCATAGAAAAACATGTTATGTGTTCATTTTCACAACAGGGGCCTGTATGTTAACCAAAGTGTAGACAAAGGAAATTTCACCAACCCCAGCGTCCACTTGGTGGCACTTGGTTGTGACCGTTCCGTACAGAGTGAGTTTCAAACTCATTGCACAAAGCAGCTTTCTGTGATTATTTGTGCATATGCTTTGTGGTTGTGATGGTCAGTGCTCAGATTATTTTCCTTCACTGTTTTAATTATATAATGTATTTTATAAAAGTTATATCTAAAGTGAACCCTTCTTTGTGACTGTTTTACAGTCTGATTATTGGTCCCTGATACTAGGGATTTTTATATGAATATAATAATTATTATTGTTATTATCATTGTTATTATCATTGTTATTGTTATTATTGACATTTTAAAATAGCCCAAAAGCATTGCTGTTCTCTTTTTTTAATTAATTAATTAATTAATTAATTAATTAATTAATTAAATGGTATTTAACAATAGTTTAAAATTTACTTTAGCTTAACTGGGATAGCTGTTTTACAATTTTACATAAAGTAAAAGTATTGTCTAAATCTCATTTGTGTAAATGCAGACATATTCACACTGAATCTTATTATCCAATTCTGTATGTTTTGGTACCTTACAACTCCTGCATGCTCTGAGATGCAGAAAATATTCAAATATTAAAATGTTGAGCTCTTTTAGGAAAAGTTACTTGTCATGAGTGCTTGTATTCAACTTTGCACCTGCTATAATAAAATGTTAAGCTTTTTTCAATCAAATTTTGCCATAGAGAATGAATGGGAGGCACATCATCACAAGGCTGGCAGTTCAATTCCCACCTCTGGCTACTACTAGAACCTTTGCAACGTATACGAGACTATAAGGGTCTGTATTGTGTTTTTTTAATTGAAACAGCTGTGTTTGATACTGTCTGTCTCTTCTCAGTTTTCTGTCAGATTGGTAGCAAAATAAAGAGTGGTACATGTTATGTTGCGTCAGTTATTCCTATTATTAGGCTGCAGAGTTACTGCCTATAAGTCATAAATAAGGCTACATGATGGTAGAGTCGGGTTTTACCATCATATCTAATACCTCCTGAAGAACTCATCTCAGTAGATAACAGTAACGTAACAAGTTTTTGATGGCAGTAACCTTGTGACAAAATTACTTACCCTTACCCTCACTTTAAGAGAAATTACAATTAAAAAAAATAAAATAAAATAAAACAAAACTTCTCATATGCATACACATGGTTGACTGGATTATTGGTTACCTGCAGCTATGTCTTGACCACTAGAACCACAGGAATGCAATGCAAGAAACTACGAGACCCTATAACCCTTTGCTAGAAACTACACGGCTTAGACATGGTAAAATGTTCCTCAACTGTGACCCAGTAGCTCAAGTGGAAGAGCATTTGCCCCATATACAGGAGCTGTGTCCTCATCTAATAGGTCCACTGTTGTGGCTGTGTGTGTTGTGGCTCACTGTACCTATCAGTCACTCCTTTCTATTTCTTGTCCCATCACAATGAAGCCAAAAATAATTTAAAAAATCACATCCCTCATGCATTGTGACTTGTATTTAAATTATATGCACACATACACAATATGCTGTCTGGCACAGTGGCCAAGAGGTCTGTGCATAGAATTGGGGCCCATGTACTGGACCACAAGATCACCCACTATGAATCCTTACTTTTGGCCAGGCAGTATGAGGCAATTTTTGCAGTTCCAGCATTTTTATCATTCACACTGCATTTTTCACAGGAAAAAGGAATTTTATGGAAAACATGACAAATCTTCAGAGAGACAAGCAGTAGATACAGTGGCTGCTTACCCTTCATTCCAAACTTAGAGTGTCGTCCATACTTGTTGATGAGTAGGAAGAGAACCACCAGCATCAAACAGGCAATCCCTGCCAAGCCTACAGCTATGGAGATCTACTGAAAAAACGGGGAAAGAAGACAAACAATATATATCACGCAAATCATCAGAGATGCACAGGATTGGTTTTTATTTGCAGCAACTATGACTTCAGCAGGCCTCCATTTTTGAAATCTTGGTGGTTCTGGACTGCTTTGGTCAAGATTAAGATATTTCTACAGCTATATACCAGATTTCCAGGAAATGTAATGTGAATATTAGTGTTCCCCCAAGGACAACTAATTGTAATTAACCCATTGGCCTTGCACCTGCTGCTACCAATTAGACTAAATTAGTAATTGGACACAAGACATTTCAAAATCTCAATTTTTTTCTCCAAAGAGGATGAATCACCTTTTAATTTAGACACACTCAGGTTAAATTGTCAGTTTGAACACAAGATAATGTATTATCTCTGGAATGGGATTTAAAATGTAAGAAATATTAAAATGCATGGACAGAGTAATAAAGCAAAATTATGCAACTGTGGAACCTTAATATAACAGCCTCAAACTATTTCTTTTTAGAGCATAGTTCGAGAGGCAATCGACAGGACATTGAGGCCATCGCTGAATCCATGCTGGCGAAGCATCGGGCCATTCTCGAGCCACAGCTATCTAAGATGCTATCTCAAATCTGGTAGGTAGCAAGGGATACAAACGTGAAGCTGACCGCTATCCAGGCAGAGTTAACAGCGCTAACTGTGACCCTCGGCTCTACCAAAGAAGATGTTAACGTGCTGAAGACTACGGTCAAAGCTAACTCTGATATCCTGGAAGACCACAGCCAAACCCTGCATGCTATGGAAGTTAGCAGACTTGGAGGACCGCAACAGGCAATGTAATATTTGGGTTATTGGTCTACCAGAGGGTGTAGAGGGCTCCAACGCCATGCAATACCTCTCACATTCCCTCCCAAAATAGTTTCCTACTCTTGACGGCTGCAATATTGAGGTCATGAGAGCACACCGGATCTACAGTGGCAATGCTAGCAACTGAGGAGCTAACCGTACTCTCATCTTTAACACAAGACGGTACCCAACTCATAAAGCTATCCTGGCTGCATCCAGGAGGGCCCCACTCTCCATCGACGGACAAAAGATTCTCTTTTCACCGGACTTCAGGAGTTACACTGTTAAGCGCCGCCAGGCCATGCACCAAGCTATGATTGCAGAGCGAGCTAAAGGCCTGGATTTCTTCCTCATCTACCCAGCCATGCTGAAGGTCAAGGACAGGGCTCAGTACAAGGCCTTCACTTCTCCCAGTGAAGCAGAGGATTTCGTTAGGGCTCGTTTTTCACTGGATGTGGACCTGTTTAGAGACCATGTTTGCGTGAACTGGCACTCTCTTGCTTATTGCATGGCTCCTCTGCAGGACGGTTGTTTGTCTTGCTGTCACTGGACATATTAGGATTTAAGCTAGGCTTCTGATGCATAACTGACTTTTTCCCTCACCCTGTATTATGACCAACCTATTTTAGTTTCAGTTTATATGGGCTATCATGATGGGTTTACTGTGTCTATGTTTTGGCTCTTGAACAGTCAGGTGCATTGTTGCTGGTGTCTGTCCTGGGGATAAACTTTTAATTTATTTATTTTTTTGTTATGTTTTGAATGTTGTTAATGTTTCCCTCTGAGCCATGAGCACTTTGATTTCAGTTTCATAAGTTGAATGTTTCCTTCCTTCCTTCCTTCCATCCTTCCTTCCTTCCTTCCTTCCTTTCCTTATCATATATGCTGAGCGTTTTGTTTTGTTCTTTACATTCTGACTACACTGGGTATCACTGTTGAGCTGTATTACTTAATATTAGAACTTAGGTTGCTCTTTATCATTCTGGCTGGGCTGGCTGTTCTTTTGCTGCCCTGTAGCCTTTTCAATCACAGACCCAATTTACCATTTTATTTCTGTTCATGTGTTTGTATACTTTTTTTTTTCTTCAGTCTTATTTGCTTTGTTTTGCTTTGTGTTTTGTGTCAAAATTATGTTATGTAGTGAAGGACCGGACTGTAGGTGCACTTGTGTTGCAGTTGAATCACATGGAGAGCTTTGATCACTCATAGAACAATTTTTAAGGATTATGTGTGAATTAAACATTTTGGAGTTGAATTGTGGTGGATTGAATGCTCCTCATAAGTGTGCTAGCGCCCTTGGTTTGTTCAAGAGGAAAAATGTTGACATTGCATTGTTACAGGAGACGCATTTGCTGAAAGCAGACACCGGCTGTCTTCCTAATAGATTTTACCATACTATAGCATATTCCTCTGCAGACTCACAAATGGAGGGGTGTGTCCATTGTAGCTAGATGCAATCTACCAGTTAAAGTTTGGTCAACCTTCTCTGCTCTCTTTCCAGTTTCTAGGTCCTCACGCCAGGGCTGTCCGTTGAGTCCTGCTCTCTTCGTGCTGTCCTTGGAGCCACTTGCTCAAGCGATCCGTCGGTCCACTTTGGTCTCTCCCGTTTCTGCCATAACAAGCCACACCGTTAAGTCACTGCCACCTCTTTTGTCCATATGTGAGCGATGTGGAAATATGTCCGGGTTTTAACTGGTCCAAATCTGCTCTACTACATCTGAATGATTTGGCCAAAACATCTGTCCATCCAGCTAACATTCCTGTAGCGCAGCAGTTCAAATACTTAGGAATTGAAAATGTTGCCTCTTGAAATTAGATTGTTAAAGTATAACTATGCTCTTGCCCTGAACAATGTCCTGAAGGATATGGACCTGTGGAATAGCCACCCTATTTCTATTAGAGCTCGGGTCTCTATAATAAAAATGAATGTTCTACCCAGGATTAATTTTGTTAGCTCTATGGTCCTTCTTTCTCCTCCATCCTTCGATCTGCAAACACCAAACTTATCTGGAATTGTAAGCGTCCGCACCTGAAATTGTCTGCTCCACAAAGGAGGAAGGAGGATGGCCGTATGACAGTTCCTAATTTTGAACTTTATTCCTAGTTGTTCATGCTCAATCCCTGCTCTCTTGGTTTGATCCACACTCCTCTGTATCTTGGCGTATGTTAGAAGTTAATAGAGTGGATCCATGGACACTTCGGGATAGTCTTTTCATTAATATGTCCAAAAACAATGTCAGATGTGTTTTGGTCCTATTATTCCCATCTGGTGAAGGTTTAGAGATAAGCAGAAACACACCGCCATATTTCTTACAAGTGGCACACTTTTTCTCCATTGTTTAATAATAAAGCACTCTTGATCGGTGGGAGGCCTATCTCTGCTCCCCAATGGGAATGTAAGGGTGTTCACTATCTTAAAGACATTTATAATGACCAGGGGCTACTCTCTTCCTTGGATGTTAAGGCAGGAACACACCAGCTGTTGGCCGTCTGAAGCATTTGTGAAGACTCTTACAAGGTCTGGAACAAATACGTTTGGTGTGTTCAGCTGCGTTGGAAGCTTTCGGAGCTGCACCGACATTGTCTGCTCCGATTCAACATGCGAAGTCTGAGGCTGTTGGCCGTCTGTTGGATTCTCTGATTGGCGGTGTACTAGCGAATCAGCACGGTGTGTGGGAGGGGAGGAATACTGTGTGCTTTGTTTTTCTATGCACTCCATTCTGTCATTTCTTGTTTTCATGTTTTGGAGTACTGGCACGAGACTAGCTGGTATGTCCGTTTAAGACAAATTAATCTGTCTTTGTTTGGTAATGCTGCACTGCATGTTTAGTATGCAGCTGTTTTTGTCTGAAACAGATAAGTTTCATTTTGATCAAAAATAAAAAGAGTTCCGTGCATAAACCTCTTGTCCAGCGTCTCTAACACTAGAGCCACCCGCTTTTTGCAACTCGTGCAAGCACAGAACATACGCTTCTGTGGAGCTGGCAGCACGTCAAAGCGGTGTGTTCAATGCAACTTTTCTGCCGAATGGGTCAGACGAGACAACAGAGTGGTCGGATAAATGCAGTTGGCTGTTGGTTTGAGTCTGGGTGGTGTGTGGGGGGATGCATTTTGTGTGCCAGGTTCCAACTTTTTCTTTTATTTACAGTTAAGGTAAGCACTCAGGGCTCATGGTATCCCCTGGCAAAATTCTTTGCCTACTCACCCACTCTGCATATTGTTTAAAGGGATGGTATCCAAGATCTACTATTTTTTGCTGGTAACAGACCTTGTCATGCTTTCCCGAGAGGGTTTGGTAAAGTGACTGCCCTGATATATGGGGTGATGTCATGTCATTATCCGTAACCGCTTATCCCTTTCCATGGGGTTGCGGGGTGTTGCTGCTGGAGCCAATCCCAGCCTTGTCTTGTCCCAGCCTTGTCTCATCGCAGGGCCCTCGCTGATGAGCAATGTGTATCTCGCTCAAGGACACTTTGACATGCAGCTCAGCCCTGCCGGGATTTGACCCAGACTAGTCAACCTGCTCTATCCGCTGAGCTACAGCCGCCCATGGGTTGTTTGTGGTCCAGTATTAAGGAAGCATCTCGTAACCCAGACCATCAGCACATTCATTTTAATTTCTTACACAGAACATACCTTACCCCTATTAAACTTCATCACATGAAGGTCATTGATAATCCTTTGTGTAACCTGTGCTCATTACAGGCTCGGGGTATGTTTATTCACATTGTCACAGCCTCGCTCTAACCCTTCCTTATGTTTTTACCTCTCTGTAGCCTTCAAGCATCTTCCAGGCCATCAGCTGGTTGGCTGCACCTTGAGAGGGTGGAGCTAAAAGGATATAAATAGGGCGGCCATCTTAGAGGCAGTCTCTCTCTTTGTTCTGGCAGCCATGGTCATGGAGTTCTGAGCATTTTTTTGTAGCTGCAGCCTGAATTGAGCAGTACTGGAGAGAGTCCAACACACCTTGATGGTAGTGTAAATGGTGAGAAACTGTGTTTTTTGTCATTTTGTTTTGCCCCTGATGCCCCTTTGTGGAACTTATTTGTGAAGAGTCCCAGTGTAGCTCAACTGGAGGCCTACACTAAGGATCATTTGATAAAAAATAGCACGAGCATTATGGCATTGAAATCCCTAGTCTGGGGCGTAAGGACCACATTTTCAGGTTAAACAAGGAAGGGTTGGTTCAGTTGGGAGTTTTGGTTGCTGGGGTAACCAAAATGGACAAACAGGATGTAGTTGCTCCCCAGATTAGTTTCCCTGACCAACCTGTAAAAAATGTGCAGCCTGTAGCTGGGGTAGGTTTGACCTTTGAACAGAAAAATTTAGTTGTTAATTTTGCAACATAAACACGAGTTGGAGCATGAGGAATGGGGTCTGGAATGAGAGTGTGCAATTCGTGCATAGGAACAAGCGGTGGAAATTGAGAAGCTGAAATTGGAGCACTACAAGCTTGAGTTAATCAAGGAGGGTAAGATCCTTGATCCATCAGCAGTTACACAAGGGGACACTGAGGGGAGCAGTTCATCCCATTTTGATATCTCTAGTTGCTTAAGATAGGTAGGTTTCAAAGTTTTCAGAGAAAGATCTAGATACATTTTTCTTGCTTTTTGAAAGGTTGGCTAAAAACAGAAAGTGGAGAGATTGTGAGCAGACTTTGCTGCTGCAATGTCTGTTAAGTGGGAAGGCCCAAGACGCTTATTTTGCTTTGTCTACAGCAGAGAGTGAAAACTTTCAAACAGACCTATGTAGAGTTTACACGTTAGCTGTCCACTCTTTTTGGTAGATGGAGGTTGGCGTCTGAGGTGCATACATTTGAACAGTTGTGTGAGCTATTGTTGTTGGAGCAGATCCACGACACTCTTCCAGAGCAAACAGCTGCTTATCTGAGTGAAAGAAATGTTAAAACGTTGACTGGAGCAGCAGCCATTGCAGATGAGTATGCATTGAAGCATAAAGTATGAGTCATCAGAAAGGGTTAGGAAGGGAGCTTCCACCTTTCAAGTCAGGTAACAGTGGCAGTAAGTTGGATCCCTGTCAGGTTTGTAATTACTGTCTTGGTAAAGGTCATTGAAAAGCTGAATGTCCAGTGCTAAAATCAAAACATAAATCATGGCAAAGTTGCTGTCATGTAAAGCCAGTGGCCCTGGTGGCTTCTTTGGGTGTAGTGTCTTCGTCTTTGGGGAAAGCATGTGACACTCCAACCAAAATCCCAATCAGCGCCTGATGCGATGGTGTCCATTTCTTCAGCCATTCAACCTAGACATTCGCCATATTAAGGGGTCTGATAATGTTTTGGCTGATGCTCTATTACGTGCACTACCTCTAAAGTTTGTCTTAAATGATAATTTTTCCTTTTAAGCTGCAAATTGCTTCTTCCAGGTACCAGAAGTTGCTGAGTGGCAGTGAATGGAGTGAGTGGTTCGATGAGGAAATGGATGGTGGTGGTAACAGACTGAGCGTGCTGACATGATTGTTTTGATTGGATTGATTTTGTATGTGAGGTACCCTTTTGGGCCCTCATCGTTGTAGGGGGTGGATGTGAAGGCCTTGCTCTAACCCTTCCTTATGTTTTACCTCTCTGTAGCCTTCAAGCATCTTCCAGGCTGTCAGCTGGTTGGCTGCACCTTGAGGGGGTGGAGCTAAGAGGATATAAGGCGAGTTCTAGATCACGCAGCGCTGCCTAAAGCGTGATGCATACTGGTTAATGTGTCCATGAGGACCTGGATGGGAGTGGTTTCTGCACCACATTCAATGTCACATGACCTTAAGTTATCGCAGGAAATAGGCAGCTGTAGAGCAGTTGAGCATTTGTAATCAATTAATCTCATTAATCTCATTTTAATCTCATATCTGCTAAAGGTACCCAAATAAAAAATTAAAATTCTAGGACATGAAGAGAAGATTTGAAATCCACATTTTTTTTTTTTTTTGGTGAAGTGTGTTTCATAAATGAAATTTAAAAGAAAATGGTCAAGCACATCCCAGCAAACCAATTAGTCCAGGTGCATTATTCAAAAATGCAATAGAAATAAATTAAGGCTGAGTCTCAAATAGGCATTTAAGCAGACTCTAAATTCAAAATGAGCACTAAAGCTGACTCAATACAGCAATTCAAAATTAATACTAAAGCTGACTATATATGGCAATTCAAAATGAATAGTAGAAGTATAAGGCTGTGAACAGCAACATAGAATTTGTCTTCAAAATTAGAGCTTTACATTGCACCCCATTTAGAACTGGATTCGTAGCAGGGGCTTTTAATTTGAATGTAGTGACCGTCCCATAGCATCAGGTTAGATAACTGATCGCCACATTGTTGATTTTCCTGAAACATTAATGGAATTTCAATTTCCTCCACTTCTTTCCGGAAGCTCAGCCAAGTCTCCTCACATCTACAGGAAGAGAGAATGTCCGAGGTCATAGCAGCATTTGTATCCCCGTCCCTGCAATTGCTAGCAGATCTTGCTGTTGCAGGCGGTCAGCAGGAATTCAACTTGAATGCGCCTGTTAATAGGGCAGCCATCGTAGAGGCGGTCTCTCTGTTTGTTCTGGCAGCCATGGTCATTTCAGTTTGTTTGAGTTTGTTCCCTTATTTAACAATCACACACATCCACTCTACACCACTGATAACTAACATTCACACATTTTAGGTTTAGTTGAATAAATGTTTTGCTGCATTACACTGGTGTGTGGACTCTTCTCCTTTTGTTGTGAGCCTTTGAGGCAGGTTCAAGGCAACATGTTGGCTACTGGCTCTCCTATTTTTCTGTTCCTGATTGTCTAGTCTAACGGATAAAGTGGTAGAAGATGGATGGATGGATGATTGTCTAGTTCCCCTGTCTTGTCCTATGTGTTTGTATGTTTATGTATGCATTTGATTTTTGATGTTGTTTATTGTTGTTTTCTTTAATTGTCATATTGCAGTGCAATTATTAAGGCCCGAGCATGGAACCTGCAAGGTCCCTATTGTTGTTCAAGTGCATATTTTTATCAGGGTTCTAACCCCAAAGGGGTAGAACCCTTCTGAAATTGTGCTGGTTTATTAGGGTCTAACCACTTCCTTGTGCTGAGTGTGTTGAATGTCTAGTTTTCAGTTTGGATTCATATGGTAATTTCTAACAACAGTGACACATAGGGCAAAAAGTTTGTTTAGTCAGGATGGAACACTGACTACTGTGCACTGTCTACCGACATCAACTTCGCTAACATTAGCTAACTATCTAACCAGCTAACCACAGGTTACCGGATGCTTAATCTCCTCGCCGGCTGCAGGTATGCTGGCGGTGTGCGAGTCCTGCCTCCCCACCCTCTCAAAACTGAGGGACAGCATCTCTGGTCTCAAGACTGACCTCAAAGAGAGACAAAATCCTTATGGAAATCTCCACTGTCACCATGACCCAGGCGAAGCTGATCTCCCACCTGAGGACATCCGGCGCAAGTGACTGGAGCTTGACGACCATGGACAACACCACCTTGCCATGGACCGGCTTGATCACCAATGAAACTCCGGCGCCAGCACTAGCCGAGTCCCATTGGTACCGCCAGGAAGTCAAGCCCAAGTCATCGGCACTCTCCACCTCCTGCCTATGTCCCGTGGAGCTGCTGTGCTTCACAAGGTAGGATGGAGTGGAGGCTCCGGTGCGCTCAACGCCACTCAGGCTCCTACAGGCTGTTCAGATTCTTTTCGTTACGTAATGAAAGGTGTCATTATCATAGGTCAACCTCCTCTGCACGGTGATAGGAGATATCCGAGAGGGGGGCGTTCATCCCTGAGGTGAAGTTCGGTGTGTCCAGCAGTGAGACAGCAGTGTTTCACAATGTCGTCGCTCAAAGCCAGATGCAAATAGCTCTATTGCTGGTTGTAAAAATCAACAGAAGTGCCTATATTCTGTCCCAGCTACAGAACAACAGAGGAGACAGCGGTTGTGTTTCATATTTTAAGACAACATGCCGGCTACGGTTCGTGTTCTTGTGTGTATGTGCTAATTGCTTCACATTGGACTGCTTCAATAACGAGGGTCAGTACAAGGCTGGCTCTACAAAAAGAGAGTGTGTGTGTGTGTGTGTGTATAAAAAAATGAATATAGAGAGTGTTCTGCTGTGCCATCTGTGTTTTGGTTCTTAATGGGGGCGGAGCTGTCAATCACACATGACAGGTTAGACTTAGTGACATTTTGGGAATCCATTGGTCAATTGGGATGATTGACACATCTATCAAACCATCAGAGCCAATAGAATCGAGGTGCAGTCCCTAAATCCATGATAACATAATCTGCCAATCTCAAGGAGGCAAATACACTGTGTGCAAAACAGTCAGGGATCATTTCAAAGTGAAACAGAGACATTGGATTAGCCGCTGGAGCGGTGTAATGCACTCAAACACAATTTATAATCACAAAACAGCCAATGTAACACATAATTCATGATTATATCTTGTATAAAGCGATGTTTATTTTTGCTCTTCTTTGGCCGCTGTTTCAGTGAGTTTTGGGCGTAGAGTGATGAGACTCATATCATTGGAATCTGTAGAGTCCCAGCTTTCACATGACATGCTGTTTCTATTGTGATCATGAAGTGGTGTAATTGCTAGCACTGATTTTGCGGACATGCACCGTTGGCGTGTTTTTTCTACATGCTCATTTTTTTGCTTGGTGTCAGAATTGTGTTTTCATTAGGTTAAAATGGTTATCATGAGCTTATAGCTAAGCTTCTTCCTGTTAAATGGATATGCTGCATTAATATGTTGCTACATGGTTAGCATGCTCTTATAGGGTGTATGATGCAACATGCGCAGCTGCCCCCGGTACCAGGGGCACTCGGGTTGAAGAGGCTTAAGCTCTTTTTGGTGTATGGCTCCGGCATATGTGCAGCCAGAGAAACTGTTCACCTTTTTTAAGCTCTTTCAGCCCTCTTACTTCTCAGTATTTAAGCCTTTTCACCCTTTTAAAATATCCATGTTTCTGCCTTTTCAGCTTCTTTATACATTCAGCTTTATGTTCAGTTGGAAAACCTGTTCAGCTATCAAACTGTTCATCTTTTTAAGCTCTTTCAGTCCTCTTACTGTTCAGCTTCACTGCCTGAACATGCAGACGTTATTTCATATCAGTGGGAGCAAGCCACCAAATTATAAAAGGAGCAACTTCCTCAACGGAAGGTGTTGCATGAACAAGCCCCGAAAGCAGCATGTCGCAACATGCGTGGACTTCGAGGGCCCATTCATCGCTGCTTGCAGCTTTAATTTTATTCTATTTTCTTTTCTTTTTGTTTTTCTTTATTGACAATGTTTGTCAAGTTCCCTCGACAAGTTCCCCTGTCTTGGGCTATGTGTGTTGTTTGTCATGCATAATAATAATAAAAAATGTGATCTAAAAAAAAAAACAGCTTTAGCTGGCAGATATTAAACACAAAATTCTATCCATCCATCCATCCATCTTCTTCCGCTTATCTGGGGCTGGGTTGTGGGGGCAGCTGCCTGAGCAGGGACACCCAGACTTCCCTCTCCCTGGACACAGCTCTTCCGGGAGGATCCCAAGGTGTTCCCAGGCCAGCCGAGCAACACAATTAGCACCTCCCAAAGGAGGCGTCCCAGGGGCATTCGAAACTGATGCCGGAGCCACCTCAGCTGGCTCCTCTTGATGTGGAGGAGCGAGCTCCTCCCGGGTGACAGAGCTCCTTACCCTATCTCTAAGGGAGTGCCCCGCCACCCTGCGGAGGAAATTCATTTCGACTGCTGTTATCCGGGATCTTATTCTTACGGTCATGAGCCAAAGTTCATGGCCATAGGTGAGGGTAGGAACGTAGATTGACCAGTAAATCGAGAGCTTTACCTTTCGGCTCAGCTCTCTCTTCACCACGACAGACTGATACAACGACCGCATTCCTGCGGCTGCTGCACCGATCCGCCTGTCAGTCTCATGCTCCATCCTTCCCTCACTCGTGAACAAGACCCCAAGATACTTAAACTCCTCCACTTGAGGCAGGACCTCACCTCCAACCCGGAGGGAGCAAGCCATCTTTTTCCAGTCGAGAACCATGGCCTCAGACTTGGAGGTGCTGATTCTCATCCCAGCCGCTTCACACTCAGCTGCAAACTGCCACAGGACATGCTGGATACAAAATTAAATAAATGAAAATTAAAGAATGAGAAAGTAACTAAAATATATACATATATACATGTGTATATATAAAAAAAAATAGGAAAGGAGGGGGGGTGAGAAGAATGTCCCTTTGGTCTGTTGCATTAATTGCAATAGAAGGACCTGAAGCTAGTAGTCAATGTGAGGAAAGCCACCAACAACCCAGAGTTGAAGCTTTTCTGTATGGAGGAATGGGTTCAAATTCCTCCAAGCCAATGTGCAAGACTAATCAACAGTTACTGCAAATGTTTAGTTGCAGTTATTGCTGCACAAGGGGGTGACACTAGATACTGAAAGCAAAGGTTCACATACTTTTGCCACTCCCAGATATGTAATGCTGGATCATTTTCCTCAACAAATAAATGACCATGTATGATATTATTGTCTTATTTGTTTACTTGCTTTAAAGTCTGATGTTATTTTACGTCATATTTATATAGAAATATAGAACATTCTAAAGGGCTAAAAAACGTTCAAGCACCACTGCAGTTGTGATGCATTTGACTACTGCTGTTGGAAATATGTCTAGAAGGTTGTTTTTGCTTCTTCCATTGATACCTAATGGTATTAATCCTAGTATTGCCACCTTTGGATCTTTCAGAGAACCTTTGCTTGAACACTAAACTTTAAACCTTTTTTTTTTTCATGCCCAAAATACATGGGTATGATTACCAGTATGTGTCCCACAGTTTCTCCAGCGAGTGTGTGGGCCCCATTTTAGACATGATTTCTGGTGTTCGAAAAAATCTTTTATTACTTTCCATCTGAATTTCAGCCACGTATTTGAACTAGTTACTGAATCTGCTTCAGTGCATGTCTCTTCCCACATGTCCTGCTGTATGACTATTTTCATTTTGTTTTCCCCCTTTTCATTTATTTGTAGTGTATCATTTTGATTCATACCTAGAAATATTTGGTAGAGATGTCCAATGCATTTTCTTTCCCCCTTAATTGTATTTTGACTAAGACGTCTACAATTTGGTTCACTTCAAGGACTTCATATCACTCTTTATGATTTCTTAAAAAATGTCATTAATTGTAAAAACCTGAAGAAGTCTGTATTAGGAAGTATGAATTCCTCTCTTAACTGTTCAAATAATTTAGGGCTGCCACCCTTAAGAAGCTGATGTAGATTAGTGAGGACATGCTCTGACATTTTTTCTGTAGCCTGCACCTAAACAAGATGGCACACCATCCTTTATAAATCCAATATTTGTTTTTTGCTGAAATTGTTTAGATAATCCAAATAATGTTCATGTTTTTATTATTATTTTTCTCCAAATCTCCATAGTGGTTCTTGTCCATCCGCTCATTTGGGTTTCTCTTAAGTTGGGCAGTTTGAGCATCCCACGTGCTTTAGAAAGCTAGAGTGTTTTTAGTATAATTCTAGGCCATCTACCTTACCAAATAAATTTTGAAATTGGCCAATCTAATTTATTGAATGTGGATTTAGGAATATCTAAATGTAACATCTGAAATGGTTAGAGAAGCTTAGGTAGCATGTTCATAAGCACACTCTCAATTCGACCTGACAAAGATAAGGGAAGCGTTGACCATCTTTCCAAACCTTATTAATATTATAATTATGCTTAATGGACATCATATAGACTGTCTAGTAATGGGGATATTTGGATGCCGGCGTATTTGATGCGATCTTTGGGCTATTCAAACCCACTCTGCAGTTTGACTGCCTGAGGAATTATGTTGCCTATGTCCATGCTCCTTGTCTTGTCTACGTTAACCTTGGAGCCTGACAAATACCCAAATGTGTAAATAAGGTCTTTTAAGGATGGAATTGTTGTTGCAGGTTCAACCAGATATAAAAGCACATCATTTGCATACAATGATAACTCATGTTGTTCTCCATTTATTGTTAGTCCCTTTATGTTATTGTTGTCTCTCTTCCCACATTCACATGATATGTCACCTGCCAGAGACAATAAAAAACTGGACTTATTTTATGCCAGCAAGGAAGCAAACTAATCATCCCTCCCCTGGGAAGATCTGACCGCTAGGCTTGTCACAATAACCAGTAAATAAATTAATTGTATGATTTGCGGTACTGCAAAACCGGATCTGAGCCTTAATGTAGTGGACACGTGTCTGGTAGAATCTCTGGGTTATTTTCACCCTGATGAGCCCAGTAGTGTGCCAGAGTCAAATCCTAACTCAGAGGATGAGGCAGAGTCTGAGAGACAAATTCCATGACCTGCAAATTTTGCAGTCGATACCCGCAACATGTGGGGAACACAAAATTTGCAGGTAATGCTGGCACTGCACAGTTAAAACATAACACACTGTCACTCACAGACAGTGTAGTTTGCGACATCGCAAAAGAGATGCAGCCTTTTAATATTGTTGAAAAGCCAGCATTTTGACAAATGCTGGAAACATTTGACAGCCAGTACAAATTGCCTGGGAGAACAAACATGTCACAAATGGCAATTACACAACTCTGTTGCATGAAAGACGACATACTAAAGGGTTAGGGTTATTGCTTTGGTTGTGTGCAATTCAATTCAAGTGCAATTTTTGCTAACAGAGACTGAGAGTCCTTTTCATTTATTATTTCTGGTTGTTTTGTTTATTTATTTTGGATATTTAAAATGTCTTCTTCGCATTCCAATTCCAATGTTATTTATTCTTTAGAAATGTATTGATCTTTGAAAGGGTGAACTTGCATTATTATGCCATTATCATTATATTAGCTGAAAAATGATCTAAAAATGACTATTATCGTGTATCACAATCATTTCTGGGACAATTTATCGTCCAGCAAAATTTGTAATCGTGACAGGCCTACTGACCACAACCTGGTGCATCTCCTGCCTGAGTACAAGCCCCTTGTTAACAGGCAACCAGCTGAAACCTGCACAGTAAAGGCATGGGCCGAGGAGTCGGAAGAGGCTCAGTTGACTCAACTGTGTCTGAAGAACTGTGTGTTTCTCATGTGGAGGACATTGACAGTTTAACAGACTGCATTACAGACTACATAAACTTCTCTAACCCTAACACTGAACCCACCAGAACTCTACAGTGTTTTTCAAACAGAAAACCCTGGATTAATCCTGACATAAAGACTCTACCTTAAGGAGAAAAAAAGGGCCTTTGTGTCAGGTAACAGGCTGAAGGCTGTGCAGAAGGAGCTGAGGAAGAAGATCAGAGAGGGCAAGAACAGCCATAGGAAGAAGATGGAGGACCAGCTGCAGCAGAGAAACATCAGTGGAATCTGGAAAAGCCTTAAAATCATCTCAGGGCAGACGAAACCAGACTCCCAAATTTCCACTGGATATGTCTACGCTGCGTTACGGCTCCGATCCGATTTTCCTCCGCTGTCCGCCGTCCACCAATCCCCACCGGTTGCCTAACCCTAGCCCTTTGCCACGGCGCAGTAAGGTAGACAGCTGGCATTGTGAGGCTAAGGAGTTCCTGTGATAATCACATGATCACTCGCGACCGCAGTTATAGGTCTGTGTTATAAAAACAACAACACAAAGTGTTCCTGACTGAAGGATCAGCAGAAGAGCTGTGTTTGTCTCTTTTTTGACATTTGTGTGCTGATGTCAACACTGGATGTTTTATTTTGAAAAGTAACTGGATGTTGTTTGTTATTTCAGTGCTTGACTTCCTGTCTGCTCCGTGCAAAATTCAGCTGAATTGCTGCGTTGTGCTCCAGCATCCGCCAGAAACAGAAGTCCTGCGTATTTGTGCCGAAGCTGGGACAAGGTCAAATCTCTAGTTTTAGGGAATTTGCCTCTCCAAACATCTACCATTCCTGACTCTCTCTTTTTTTTGAACTTCATTTTATTTCCCTTTCTCAGGTGCAGTCATATACACTTGCATGTTCAAGGGTACAACACAGGTGTAAATGGGGTGGAGGTAGTCCATGGATTTTGACATCCTAACAATGTCTACTGTAGATAGAGTCCATAAAGTTGATAGAGTTCTTGAAAGTGGGCAGTGCTCTTCATTCACTGTGTGGGAGGATGAACATACAGTACACAGACATTCGTTATTCATAATTAAATGGCAGGGAACAAAAAAACAAAAAAACAAAAAAAAAAGGAAAAACCTATCAACACAGCAAGAATCGTTACACTTAATAAAATATGAGGTATTTGGGGACCATCTATTCAAAAATACATCTATTTTCAAGTGTAATCTTGCGGTTATATTTTCCATGTAGTAAACATCTTTAACCTTCTCTCTCCATTGTGTTACCGTGGGGGGCTGTGGCCTCAGCCAGGAGATTGTAATCATCTTCTTAGCAATTAGAAGAAAGACTAGCAGCAGTATTCTCTGATTATAGTTTTCCAAATCATCTGGCAATATTCCTAACACAAAACAAGATGGTTTAAAGGGAAGATTTACATTTAAACACTTCTTTATTTCAATTTGTATGTTTAGCCAATATCTTAACAGTTTCGGACAGTCCCAGAATATATGTGTGTGTGGTCTCCCACCAAGCCACAGCCCTTCCAGCACAGATCTGAGGTATCTGCAAATCTTGATGTAACAACAGGAGTCCTGAAAAACCTCATCTTAGTTTTCCATTCAAATTCCTTCCAGATAGGGCTGTTTGTAATTTTGTGGCCCTCACTGCATGACAGTTCCCAGTCGTTATCTGGAATTATGGTATTCATTTCCAGTTCCCATTTTTCTTTCATAAATAGACTGTTCTCTGTTAGTTCCTCTTGTAGTATCTTATATATGTGTGATATAATCTTCTTTTTTAATAGTCCCTTTAATTGTTAAAATAAAGAAATGTTCTATATTAGAGGGCGAAGTTCATAATTTGTCCCATTCTTTGTGTTTCTGTAAATAGTGTCTCAGTTGGAGATATTTTTAAAAATCATGGGCTGGAAGGTTATATTTATGTCTGAGCTGTCCATAGGACTTCTCCATCAAATAACTGATCGATCATAACTAAGCCATCCCGTTCCCATTTCTTGAACCCTGTTCCTAATTTAGATGGAAGAAAGTCTGTGTTTTGTGCAATTTTCAGTGCTCTAGATATTGACACCGGGAGTTTTAACTTCTTCACAATGGATCATATTCTTAGAGTTGTTTTAACCCACTGATTATCAATTTCATCTATTTTCCAAGTGTTTTGACTCAGGAATGGAACTGTATCTAGGGACATGTTTAGAGAGTCACTCTGCTCCATCCCAACCCATTTAGTATCGTTGTCTTGAGATATCCATGCAACCAGTGACCTTAGCTGAGCTGGCCAGTAGTATTTTTTCAAGTTAGGTAAATTGAGACCTCCATGTCCTTTTGTGCATAGCAATCTTTTCAGTCTGATTCTGGGTCGTCTGTTTTGCCAAATAAATTTAGATATCCAATTACTGATTATTTTGAATGTGGAGGTGGTGACCTCTATGGGTAAAGATTGGAACAGAAAAAGCAACCTTGGTAATATGTTCATCTGTATTGTTTCCACTCGTCCTATTAGAGATAAGGGGAGAACTTCCCATCTTGTAAGGTCATTTTTTATTTCGCCCATCAGTTTGCCATAGTTGGCTTTATACAGCTGTGGTGTTTCAGGTGTTATGATGATACCCAAATATCTAAACCCTTGATTAGACCAGTGAAATTTAATACTGCCAGTTAATTGTGCAGGCCAGTGCCCAACCAGCTTTATTGCCTCTGACTGATTGATTAATTTTATAGCCTGAGAGCTCTCCATATTCCATCATGTTTCTCATTAATGCTGGAACAGAGGTGGCTGGATCACTAATATATATCAGCATGTCATCTGCATAAAGAGAAATTTTGTGTTCTATTTGACCGTGATCTTTTATGCCTTTGATACTGTCATTCTGTCTGATTAATGCAGCTAGAAGTTAATAAGCATGGAATTCTGCATCTTTTTCTTGGCACACATTATGATGTTTAATGTTCTTCTTATGTTATTAGCTCCTTGTCGGCCAGGGATGAAGCCTGTCTGGTCTGGATTAATCAATTTTGCTATAATTTTTTGCATTATTTTTGCCAGGATATGGGTTAGCAGCTTTTGGTCGTTACATAACAAACTAATGGGTCTGTACCCTTCACAAAGTGTCGGGTCTTTACCCTCCTTATGAATCACTGATATAATAGCTTCCGACCATTTGGGACAGAAATCTTTATTTTTTTTATTTTTCATTTTTACTTCTACTTTTTTTTTTTTCTTTTTCTTTTTTTACACTCATTGTATGGATAGAGAGAAACAGAATTTCAATTCTCTGTATGTCTTGCACATACTGCAGCATTGACAATAAAGCCAACTTTGACTTTGAACTTTGAACCATGTATTTGGCGGGTCACACCTAGCAAGAACATAATTAAAGACTTTAGTTAGTATAGGTGCTAAGTCCTCTATGAAGCATTTATAAAACTCTCCAGGGAGTCCATCTGTCCCTGGAGATTTGTAGTTTTTTTAGTTTTTTTATGGCATCCCGTACTTCAGTTTCTGTAATATCTGATATCATTTGTAGTGCTTCATCTTCTGACAGTGAGGGAAGATGCAGATTGGAAAGAAAGGCCTCAGAATTGTCCTTTTTAGTTTTTGATCTGGTCTCTTCATATAGCTCTTTATAGAATATTGCAAAAGCGTCTGCTATTTCTTTAGGGTGTGAGACTGTCTTTTGAAGGGTGGGATGTACAATCTTAGGAACCACACAACTAGCCTGAGATTTACGGAGTTGAAAAGCTAGTAAGCGGCTTGCTCTGTTCCCCAATTCATAATATTTTTGTTTATAAAATCTTAAGGCTCCTTCGGTTTTGTATGTAAGGAGTCTGTCCAAAGCCTTCCTGTTTTCCTTTAATTCTAACAAAGTATTATGTGTTCTTGTAGTTTTGTGTTCTGATTCTAACTGCTTTATTTTGTTTTCTAATTTCATTTGTTCTTCCAGTCGTATTTTGTCTAATCTAGATGCAATCGGAATCATCTTTCCCCTTATAATTGTTTTAGGGTTAGGGTTAGGGGGCTGTTGTTTTAAATCCTGTGTAGCCGCAGCATTAATTAATAATGAGACATTCAGTCTCCAGTATCTAAAAAGCAACAGGAGCATGATCGCTCAGAGTATTGGTTCTATATAGCAATCTGTTACTTTATACATATGCTGTTGAGATAGGCAGAAGAAATCGATTCTGGAATAACTGTTATGTACAGTAGAAAAAAAAACTAAATTCTTTTCCTGAAGGGTTTCTAGATCTCCAAGGGTCGATAAGTCCTATTTCTGAAATCATACTATTAAGTGTTTTGGTTTTTATAGTTTGGGGTCCTCTCTCTGCTGGCATCCTGTACAGCACTGAAATTTCCCCCAACTATCATGATGCCCTTAGCATTATCTGCAATGATATTTGCAATTTCCTTAAAGAAATTCTGGTCTGGTTCGTTTGGGGCATATAGGTTCAAAATAGACACCTCCGCCTCTCCTATTGCGCCCACAACCAAAATAAACCTCCCTAATTTATCCTGAATAACTTTTTCAGAGGAAAAGGTTAGTGTTCTATTAATTAAGATTGCCACTCCCCTTTTTTTTTTTTTTTACCAAATGATGAATTAAACGCTTGACCCACCCATTCCCTTTTTAATTTTTTATATTCTCTTTCTGGTAAATGGGTTTCTTGTAACAAGGCAATTGAGCAATGTAATGTTTTTAACTGACTATATATTTTTTTCCTTTTAATAGGATCATTCAGTCCATGGACATTATACGTGATTATGGTTAGATTGCTCATGTATGCATAATAGAAGTGTTCATCCTGTCCTCAATTACTATTCTCAACTCAGACCTCAGTTTCAGCATAGTGCACCTGCTAAGTACCTGGGGCATAAGATATGACTGCATATTTGTTACTATGATATGAACAAGCATTGAACAGAAAGAACAGAAACAGAAAGAAAGAACTTGTATATACAATCAAACGAGAACCAACTTCCAAAAACCCAGCTGGCCAAATCCTCCGGTAGCTCAAGCGAAGTGCGCATCAAGTTGGATATGAACTTGATCATATCGTTACTTTCCTCTCCCTCTTTCACTCCGTATATGCGCAAATTATTCCGCTTCGCCCTGGATTCCAGGTCTTCACACTTAGCAGACAGTTTAGCTTCTTTTTGAAGTAAATAGTGAATGGCTCTCTCATGTTCAGCCAGCACTGCAGCCATTTTTTCCTCAGCGCCAGTATCACGTGTAGGTGAAGCAGTGACTGGTTGGTCTCATTTCTCTTCTTTTTTAGCCACTTTGCCTTTCTTTTCTTAGAGTTGACATTCTGGCCTCAGCAAGAGTTGAGTAATTACATCTAAATACTGATTTGACTGTTTTTTTGAGGGTTTCTTCCCGCGGCCAGAAGATCAGGCTGTTGTTCCTACCATGACGTCACCGGAAGTCATCCCTGACTCTCTCAATATATGTTTCGATATCTTACTCATTCTAAGTTGTAAGTTCTAGGAGTTTTTGAAGTAGGTTGTCCATCCAAAAGATGAGACATGGCATCAGTAGTAGGATGCTACAGCTGTGCTATAGGATTGTGGCAAATATTGTATGTATATATATATATATATATATATATATATATATATATATATATATATATATATATATATATATATATATATATATATATATATATATATATAAGCTAAACTTGCAATACCATCAGTGGATCCATTTAAGAATTTAAGAATAAATCTCCCCTCAGAGTCCCTGTGGACTTTAGTTGCTACAAACTTAACCTGTCTATGTATCAAAATAGAGAGCCTCCTGTTTCTAACTGACTGATGCTATGAGTGAAATATTTTGTCTAAGATTTTTCAAATTTCTCTATTTCTGAAAGCAGGGCTCTCCTGCAAAAGAGCTATCTGGCAGTTGGGTCTTTTTAACTGATTGAGTATTTTCTTCCTCTTTATGAGACTATTGAGGCCCTTGACATTACTTACCTTAGCCATACTCAGCTTTAGTCAAATTTTCCCATGTGGGATTTAATATACTATACAATATGTCCTCCTCAGGATGTAGTAACTTAGACCAAGAAAGAAATCTACAGGCTAAGCCAAGGCTGAGTCCGGACCATTTATACTGAACCAGGGCACAGGGACCAGTTTGAAAACCTAAAATTAATGAATGGGACACATATCCTGCATGTGCACTGCCTGAGAGCTGCACTGCTACTGCCTACTGGAGTTTGCCATGAAATGTCTATCATGTTTATGCCACTGTGAAAATTAATTGCTTATAACCAAATGTGTATGCATAGCATACAATGATTTGAACCTACTTCTACCTTGGGACCCCAACAATTTTCACAAACTGCTACCTGTTATCCTTATAGCTTTTTACCTAATCCAACATAACTGCTCCTATGCCATAGCTTTCCATTTTTTTTCTAACAATAACATTGTTTAAGGTATAAAATGCTTTTTTAAAAATCTTTAAAAACTCCTACTACATACTTTTTATTATCAATGCAACCAGTATTTTCTTCTGTGTACTCCATTGATGCCATTGATGTCAATCTAGTTGCTCTATAACTGTACTGACTCTCTGACAATAAATCATGCTTTTCAGAGAAACTGGCCAACCTTCTGATAAACTGTTTTTACAATATTACTAGAAACTAGAAATGATACAGGCCTGTAGTTGGTGAAATGTTGTTTGTCCCCAGCTTTATATAATGGAATGACTTTTGCAGTTTTACTCTTTTGTGGAAATGTTATGGTTGTGAATGATACAGATGTAGGTTAGTGGGTTTGTAATACTGTCTATGAGTTTCTTTGTTGTATGTTGTATCAGTTCCGTTCTGGTCAGCAGATGTTTTTTTCTTACATATTCTTACTATGTCTTGCTATTATTTGTTGATGTGGATTGAGCTTGAATTTCTTGCTGTGTAGTTTTAGGCAGCCTCCCCCTCTTTCAGATGTTTTTTTTCAACCAACTTTGGTCCAACATTTACAAAAAAAACGCATTATGCATGTTTATGCATTTAAGAACTTATTATCCATAAAACATTCAGGATAACTTTAGTTAGTTGATCTGCTTCAGCAAATGCAAGAAATGTAAGAACATATCTCAACCAAACACTCAACATGTTTAATATTTAAGTTACTCACCCCAAAAGTATCTTCCTCAGGTTTGTGTGTCTCTGCAGTTGGAGTTACTGATAGAAAAACACAAGAATATACAGACTTGCTTTGAAAAATACAAGTTTACTACCCTTCTGTTTCTGCATATAAACCTCTGTCCTCACACAATAAAAGGGATAACACAAGTCAATAATGAAAACAGTGTCAAAATGAGCTGGAGCCACAAGGAGGTCAATCAATTATATTGGCATAGATCAATTAATAGATATAGGATTAGGACTGACACAAAATCTCGAGTGTCAAAAACAATTGAGTTTAGCAGTCCTAAAGTTGTTCTAAATTCAGGATTATTCTGAATAGTCAGCAAAGAATTCTATGTAGAAAAGAGATAAGAAATGACAGATCTGTTAAATAAAATGTTGACATTGTGTGTGCTGCTCAACTGAAAAACCTTTACATGGAATGCAGGGGTCTACAGCAGCAAGTATTTTTGAGATTTTTTAATGCATCTAGCCATGAGGCCCCTGAAAGCATTTTAAACCATCATAGATATTATAAGTGAATAAGAAATAAGAATCCCATTCAGAAATACTTTACTGATCCTGTGGGGGAAATTGTTTACATTTCAGTTGTTCATTCAAGAAAAGGAAATATCACATTTACATGGAGAAAGATAATTCAACAAGAGTAACTAAGGATAAAATATGTCAAACACTGAAATATAAAGTAGTAAAATATCAGATAACTGTAACTGTAAATATGTACATAAAAACTATATGTGACAAACTTATGAGCATATATCATTCCATGCCAGCTCACCTAGGGCATCCCAGTTCATGTCATGGATTTCCTTGTTAAATATAGAGTCAAAGCTGGAAAACACACTTTTTCGGTTATTTTGACTGTAGATATTGCTAAGAAGGATATTCTATTTTTTTTTTTTTAAACTTTAGCATGTGAAAGTGTTGATAATAATTGCACACACACACACACACACACACACACACACACACACACACACACACATATACATATACATAAATATGTCATATATATGTCTATATATATGTATCAAAACAGGGTTGGGTGGACTTCTGCAAAAAAGATTGCAACATAACCAGAATAATGTAAAAAGAGCAATCAAAATTTACTCATTAACCATTTTGATGTGACAATCCTTTAAGAAGCCTGTTGTCATAAGTTGATTTTTATTTTTAAGTTTGGCTGAGTTGTTGATGTCAGAACATTTGTTCAGGAAGTTTGAAACTGTGAAATATTATGTATTGAGCTAAGAAACTAAAATTAATATATTCTCCAGACATACAGAACCTTTTCAAGCTGTAACTTGCACATTTCCTTAACCAAATGAAAGACAGGCACAATAGGGGTTGGTGAGGTTTAGAATACACATACAAAGAATCTGAAAAACACAATTTATCTTAAAGGACCAAACTGAAAAAAAAAAATGAAAAAAAAACTTAAATTAAGTATTTGGTGTACAGTTATATGTTTTTGCAAGGTGCCATGAATTTAACAGCAGTTTTTTTTTTGTTTTTGTTTTTTTTTTAATCTATACACCTCTTGAATTAGTGGCACTAATGGAAATAGAGATAAAACAATATGATAAACAATAAGTTTGCATAGGGACAATGGGGACAAGTCACAACCAAAGTTTGGGAAAGACAGAGTTGTTCTTGTCAATACTTTGATATATGTTAATATAACATTTTTTAAAAATTTTTTTTACATAATGCATTGAATATAATATTTTTTCGCAAACTCATTCATAGTATTAAGCATATGTAGAGAACTATTTTTCTGCCGTGCCCTCTCATCGCATTTTTTAGTGTAACCTGCAAGGCAACACAATTAGATATGCTGCCATTTGATTGGCTGAAGGGTTATGTTCAGTGTACAGGTCAACGCCAAACTACAGGATGGATTTTTATAATGTTTTTCAGTGTTTACAGCTGCCAATGTATGTAACACTGTTACTGTGATGATACATGACAGTTAAATATTTAATCTGTGTATAATACCCAGATCCTGACATGTAAATGTGACGTCTGTGGGAATAAAAAGCACCAACGTCGTTTTTATAAATACAGCGATTTTTGTACTAATACTAATAATAACAATAATGGAGACAAAAAAGTCTGCAAATCAAGATGAGAAACTACAACTGGCAGTGAGCCTGCTATCTTTTCGTTTAGCAGTGAAGAGATATACTCTATGAAAGAACATTATAAAATATATAAAATAACATTTCATGGTAAAAAAAAAAATAAATAGTAGTAGTAGTAGTAGTAGTTTTATTTATCATTTTTTATCATTTTTCTGCCTATTCTTGACTTTGAATGAGAGCAGCTGTAACGCAAGCAATTACCTGTCAGGGATCAATAAAGTATTTCTGATTCTGAATCATATATTATGCAGTCAGTTGTCCATATTTAAAGTTAACCAAGTTGACAGTATGGTTGACAGATGTCACATTTACATGTCAGGATGGTGGTTATTATAGACACAGATTATATATTTTACAGTCATGTATCATCACAGTAAGAGCGTTATATACATTGGCAGCTGTAACCCTAGGCTCTATGTATATATACAATACAAACATGGCAACAAGATCTGACCTGTGAACCCTGGATGATGTGCACACTATCTCACTGGACAGCAGAATTGCCCATCACACACTCTGCATCGTGATTGGTTGGTTGATTTTCAAGACTCGCTGTATGGAAAGACAACTGGAAGCAAAAACAAAATACACATGTGGACCAGGGGGGTATTCCAGAAAGCGGGTTTTGTGAAAACTCTGAGTTTGTTAAACCTGAGATGAGAGAAACTCTGAGTTTTCAGTTCCAGAAAGAGAGGTAACTTAAACTCTGGGTCTGTTACTGCGGTAACTTACTCTGTGAACGTAACCTGCTCACTGGCAGGTTTACCTGAAGAAACCCTGAGTCTGATGGAGCTGTCTGACAGCAGCTGTCCTTTCCCTCTCAGTCTGATCATGTTGAAGCAGAAGTAATTCACAGTTTTATACCAGGAGGAGAATTTAGATTCATTTACATGAGCTCTCACTCCCTGACGCGGACTGAACCGAACAGCACTCCGTCATTTATATTCTCCGGCCGCACAGCGAATATCAGGCTACACGTCATCGCTGATGTACTCTCAGATCTGAACAATCCTCTTCGTTTAAAAAAATAAATAAATAAAGTAATAATAATAATAACTTTGCAGGTTGATCAATCACCTTTCAGCAGCCAGAAAAGGAGAATTAACTCACATTTCGTTTGGCTTTCTTTATTTCCCACAGATAACTACAAAAGTAACCATCAGTATAGCCTATTCTATTTTTTCCAACAACGTAATTTCAAAGTCCGTGTTTCTAGTTTGCTGCCGCATTGAGTATAAGATGAAATGACTTCTAGTTCAGTCTGTAGACAGTCAGTGTGTGTGTCTGCCTCTAATGTTGGGTCCTGGGGGTGAGTGACGCCCTCAGCCTCTGGTCACCATGCGACCTGACTCAGGATCAGCTCCTCTGCCTCTGTCGGACGTGGTGGAGGTGGAGGTAAGCACCACTTCATGTTCAACTACTCAGCAGGATGTTAGGACACAGATGTGTGTTAAACATTATCTGTTGGTGGTAAACGCTACTACAAGTTAAAATATCTACTGAATAAAGTTTTACTTTGCTTAATATGTGAAATAAAACCAAAGTGAGGAGCCATCGCAAGAATGTTTTTATATTTCATTTTCAGCCGATTTCAATTAAATAAAATAGCCTATAATAAAATAAAACAGAATATTGAACAACATTCAACCAGGCTAATATAAAAGAAAGTGGTGTTACATCCAAAATGAAAAGATGACCATATCTAAAACTCTGTCAGTGATTTTTATTAAGGCCGCAGCCGTGTTACGTTTTTCCCCTAGAAAATGTCTGCTTCCTGTTTTCTCCCCTGTTGCCATGATGAATCACAGTATCGGAGATCCATTGATGATGGCTTTTTACTAGCTGTCAGGCACGAGCTCAACTCAGACTTAACATACTCAGAGTCGACTTACCTAACTCAGATCAGCTGTTCTGGAACTGAAAACTCACAGTTCAGGGTTAGGCTCAGAGTTTGTTGAACCTGCTGTCTGGAATTGCCCCCCCCAATTGTTCATGTTGCTTATGATTCCCACAGCCAAAAAGATGTCTTCATATCGTAACGTTAGCGTGTTAGCTAATGTTGGCATCAAACCACCTTATGACTATGAACTTGTTAGCATTAGCAGCATTAGCTATAGTAGTCTGGTTATGGGGGGGATTAAACCCGCTGGGAATTCAGCAGCCTCAGCCAAAATATGTAACATAGATTAGTTAAGACAGTGTGTAGAAGGCTCAGTTTTTAAGCCAATGTTATATCTACAAATTAGCCTCTTAAAATGAGCAGAGGACGCCAGCTAACTCTGGCTACAGTGAACGCAGTTTGAAGCTGTGGTTAAAACTCTGGTTTTATGTTAAACTACACTACCTAAGGTAACATTGGTACCAAGCAGGTCATCCCAGGGTATGGGCCAGGGAGGTAAAATAATGTCCTAAAAGTAGGTTACAAAAAACTGACATGACCATTTTCAAAGGAGCCCCTCAATGTAACAGTATGAAAATAGATGCTGTGAGTACGGCGGGTCTCCCCTTCATAGATATGCCCACTTTATGTGAAATGCATGCAGTTTGGGGTAGAAATCATGTCTTTTGCAGATGTAACATATAAATCACGTAATATGATGACTGTTACAGTTGTTTATTTTATTCATTTTGAATGTGTAGGGCAAGGAGCTGTTATAAAGCAGATCCCCACTGGTCACGTTATTGTGTTTTTTTTATTATTCAACAGATGTGCTGCACTGCTAAATAATCTGCTGTGAACCCAAGGAAAAGTCGAGTGGTCTCTTCAGTCTGCTGAGGTTGAGCTGAATAGATGAGGTAACACAGTACAATCATTCTTTTCACCATGCCTTAAATGAGGCATTTGATTATCTTTGCATACTGTGTACCTTAAATAGTTTGTGTGTTGCAAAAAATAGGTATGCAGAAAGCTGTGACTATTGTAGCAACAGGGTTGCAGTCATTTGACCTATCTTGGCTGCCAGTGCCCTGACTTAGAGCCATCAGCAGCTAGCTTTCTAGCTTGCTACTGTGGAGAGATTCAGGTTGGGTGGGTTTAAAAACATAATTATTTAGGCCCAACGTTCATGGAGTTCATCATCCCTTTACCATATACTTATTTCTTCATGTATTCACCTGAGCAACATGTACCTCTACTCAATACAAACACAATTGCAACTAATTTGGACAGCAACCAAGCTGTTTTAATTGTGGTACATTAAACAGAAATTCAGAATAATATGTTGACAACTTGGCCAACAGACATATCCAGGTCTAATCTGGGTCTAAGTAATTACATTGCTAATTTTGTTGTATGTTTATTTTTTATGTGTTTATTCACCCCACAGGACTTTATCATGTTTTGTGGTCAGCAGGTGGCTGACCTGCCATGCTCCTATTAATCTGTGTTTCATTCATTCTTTGCATATTCAGTAATGAGTCCAAAATGTTATTTTGTTATTCATTTCTGAATCCAATGCAGTTACATACCTTAAAAATGTCTGAATATAAACCTTATAAAATACCACATGAAGTTTAAATAAGTGCAATGCAATGAGTGGTCATGGAGTGTGCTCCCCAAAATGCAGTAATTAGTTTATATTTGATAGTTTGCTATTGTGGTACGTTTAGAGAATTCATTTGTTATCTGGGCTTTCTGTCTTTCTTGCAGGTACATCATGCACTATGGCACATGGGATGTATGGACATTGGTTGGGAAGGCATTTGGTGAGGTGATCATGGTCAAATAAGTCCTCATACACAAGAACTGCTGAAAGACTAAAGTAATGAAATGTTCTGCATTGTTGTGCAGCTGTGTTGAACACAGTTAGACAGTTCTTTAAGAAGTTTCACTGAAAAAAGACACATTAATAAACTGTCTTTCACTACCAACTGAAATAGTCAGTTGTTACAGGTTGGTTAAGGCAATCTGCATTTGTTTCTGAAGAGATCACTATTGTCGGAAATGTTAAATGTTATCATGATTTTGTGCAAACTGCTGTGTTGTATACTAAAGATGGTGATCTGAATAAAGGCCTTTTTTTCATTTCTTTCAAAAGTGCCGATAAATACGCTCCAGAATAGCTCCAGTATTGCTCATTTTTGTTTTCAAAGGAGGTCTTAAATAAAGCGCCGTCATGTCTCAAGTAAGGTTCATGTTGCTAGCTGTCATGTGTCACCTACTGCACCTTCTAAATTTTAGGAGAAATAAATGAGAAATCTCAGTTTTTTCTCCCCCGGGCTGGAAAGGAGCAAGCTTTGAGGAGTAAAAATTTCCTCTGGGTGGGTTTGTTTTTGTTGTTTAAATAGCTCCAGTATTGCTATTTTTTGTCTCCAAAGGAGGGCTTAAATAAAGCTCCTTCATGTCTCAAGTAAGGCTCTTGTTGCTAGCTATCAAGTCTCACCTGTTGCTCCTAAGGAATTTTAGGAGAAACAAATGAGAAATCTCAGTTTTGTCTCCCCAGTGCAGGTAAAATTATGGTTCCAGTATTGCTCATTTTTATCTCCAACGAAAGGCTCAAATAAAGCTCTGTCATGTCTCAAGTAAGGTTCCTGTTGCTAGCTGGCAAGTCTCACCTATTGCTCCTAAGGAATTTTAGAAGAAACAAATGAGAAATCTCAGTTTTGTCTCAAGGTTTGAGCAGTAAAAGTGTAAAGTCTCAACTATTGCTCCTAAGGAATTTTAGGAGAAACAAATGAGTAATGTTTGAGACCAAAAAAGACTATAATGAGACTGAAATGAGAGCTCTCATTGAGCTCCTTGACGGTTCCATAGCCATAAAGGAGCAAGCGTTGAGCAGTAAAATTTTCTTCTGGGAAGATGACATTTTATTCATTGACGCATTATTTTGAAATACATTCAGGAAACTCAGAAATCCTGTACAGATGTAGTGCAGGTTGAGGAAGCAGCAGCTGGACTGTTGGGGCTTCAAGTGAGGTCTTGAAATGGTTCTGTGATGAGAAAGCAGCAATGAAAGTGAAGGATGTTTGGATTTTATTTGACCTCTTATTAGCATTTTTTCTCTTATTTTTGGAATGACAAAGATTGGTTCCATAAAGCCTAAACCTTGGCTGTTCCCTTAATATACAGCAGTTCTTTCTAATAAGTTAAATAAGTGTAATGCATATAAAGATTACATTTTATTCATTGATGCATTATTTTGAAATATATTCAGGAAACTTAGAAATCCAGTACAGATGTAGTGCAGGTTGAGGAAGCAACAGCTGGACTGCCAGGGCTTCAGGTGAGTTCTTGAAATAAATAAAATAATACAATAAAATACTTTTTATTTTTTTTTTCCCGTGTGGGTTGGAAAGGCGGGGTGGGGTGGGGTGGGGGGAGATAGATTGCTAGGCATTGTCCCTACTAAAGCTGAGACCAAACTTGCCCTTGGAACAAAGAAATAAGGAATGACAAACTTTGCATCCCTGTCCTTCCTTATCATCTGACCAGGCCATGACCCCGCCCACATTTGGGTATGTGAGTGTTGACTGGGCTGAAAGTGGTACATTTCATGGTACGAGCCTTCAGGTGTGCAATTTTGAGAACAGAGAAAAGAAGAGAACAAAAAGAAATCCCACTATAAAGGTACATCGTCTATTATATAATTTAAAACAATATGGTGTTGTACAAACTCGTTTAAATTATTATACATAGCAAAACTAGCTAATAATGATAGATGATGAAGCTATGCTAGCTGCTAAAAATGTTTATGAATAATCTAATCAGTGCCACATTATGTAATAACGCCCCATTATGTAATAATGTAATCAATATATAATTCATTATGTAATAACGCCACATTTTGTAATAATCAGCCAAATTTTGTAATACAATTGTTGAACGCAATATGTAATAAGCTTTGCTGCATTTTGTAGTTCGTAAGTTCTTATATATTGCATCAGTAATTACAAGATGCAGGCATTGCATTTATTTTTATCAAGAAAATTTAATAATTTGGTGCATTATATAATATATCACCAAAATGGATGTCTTGAATTAATTTCAAAAACTAGTAGGGAGTTTCACTGGTCAAAGCTATATCAAATATAGCTGAATTCATAGAGAATTTGTTTGAAAGCTCATAGAGACAAAAAACTGCACTAAATAAGTGTTACTGGCACGAACATTATCGATGCACTGAAATATTGGAAGTCACACACGCAATCTGGATTATGTTATGCAAATGTTATATGTGATAGAAAGCAGGCAAAACACGAAAACAAATATGGAACAGAAAATGTAACAAATTTTGCACGTTATCTGTAGTTGTAGGACATGTAAAACAACCCCTCACAAAATATATGAGTGAAAAGTAGTCTACAGACAAGTGCTGACAACTTTTTCTCTAAATTATAGCAAAGAAAAAAGTAACTTGCTCAATATATTTGAAATTATTCACTGTAGTAGACTTATATACGGAAGTACCGAAGGGTACTGCTGCCATAGCAGAAATCAAAAAATAACTAGAACTAGAACAAGCATTGATGAACAATTTGCATCAAATTTGCCCCAGAGCCTCTGGAGGACTTCAGGAACAATTGACTTAAGTTTGATGTTGAAAGCATTTAGTTTGACCAAAATTTGAAAGAGTATGTGTGTTTTAGCTAGCAAAAAAGATTGTTTGGTTATAAGTAGCAGATTTTTTGGAGTGCCAAAATTCTTTTGACTCTTCATCAGACACATCTGGAGATTCTATGTGCAAAGTTTCAGGCAGATGGCACTTGTAGGAGGAGTTGGAAAAAGTAGGTTCTGCATTTGCCGATTTAGCGAATGCAATGTGCAGGAGAAGTGGGCATGTCCTATGTCAGAAAACCCAGTTCTATTCAGGGAACATATGGATATAAGGTTTGTGAATGTGTTATTTAAAATATGCAAGTTACAGACAAAAATGTGATTGCACCCATTATAGTGCCAAAGCTTTCAGCATAATAGTTCGGCTGAAATTAATGTTTGTTGTTTATTTTGTAATAATCCACGCCCACATTGACCAGTCATGACCACCTTCAAGATATGGGCTCAGTATTGGCCCTACATCATACTGACCAAATTTCAAAGAGATATAAACTTCCCATATGTTTAGTGCCTCCTAGTGGCCAAAATTCGCCAAATTCGACCCATTCCTTCAAAAAAGTTTGAAAAAGTAGGTTTTGCATACGTAGCGATTTAGCAAACGAAATGTGCAGCAGAAGCAGGCTTGTCCTATGTTAGAAAACCCAGCTCGATTCAGAGAACATATGGATATAAGGTTTGCAAATGTTTTATTTAAAATGTGGAAGTTACAAGCAAAAACGCGATTGCATCCATTATAGTGCCACCTAGAGGAGTACATGTGCAATTTTTGGTATGGGAGCACTGTCCTATTCTATCTGTACCATATAAATTTAAAAGCTCTCAGCATAATAGTTTGGCTGAAATTAATCTTTGTTGTTTATCTTGTAATACACCACACCCACATTGACCAGTCATGGCCACCTTCAAGATATGGCCTCAGGATTGGGCCTACATCATACCGACCAAATTTTGTAAAAACTGGTGTAGCTGTTCAAGAGAGATGTAAACTTCCCATCTTTTTAGCACCCCCTAGTGGCCAAAATTCGCCAAATTCCGCTCATCCCTTCCCAGTGTCATGGCAACCAAGCATCTCAAATTTGGTGTTAATAGCATTTAGTTTGACCGAGACATCAAACAGTTTACATTTTTATAGCTAGCTACAGAAATTTGTTTGTTAATAATTTGCACATTTTTTGACCAAGCAAAATTCTTTTGATAACTTAAGATGAAGTCCAGCTGAAGAGTATACGTGCCAAGTTTCATGCAGATCGGAACAAATCCCAAGGAGGAGTTCGAATAGGTAGGTTTTCCAGTTTTTGCCCCTCAGGCTTGGCCCCTCTAAAAATCTGTAGCCCTTCAGGCTTAGCCCACTAACAAAAATAACAAAAAGCCAGAACACAACAGGTAGAGTGTCAGAGTGAAAAGTTTCACATTATAACGTGATCAGCTGGCGAGACACCTGGGGCTCCATGGCCCGACGTCACGCTGCGACCTCCAGACGCTTCGAACAAACCTCCACAGTCAGCTTGAAATGTCAATGACAGTATAAATGTGTTAATGAAACTGAGACTAACTAGACAGATCCATGGATTCACTTCCGCCCCCTCCACCCGAGACAAACTTATCGTGTTATAATGTGATGCTGATTCGTATTTTTTTGTTTTCTGGTATGGCAGCAATACCCTTCAGTACAATTTCAAATGTATTCAGAGAGTTACTTTTTTCTTTGCCAGAATTTAGAGGAAAAGTAGTCAGCTCTTGTCTGTAGACTACTTTTCACTCATATTTATTGTGAGGGGTTGTTTTACATATCCTACAACTACAGATAAAGTGCAAAATTTGTTACATTTTCTGTTCCATATTTGTTTTCATGTTTTGTCTGCTTTCTGTCACGTATAATATTTGCATAACATAATCCACATTGCATGTGTGTGTTCCAACATTTCAGTGCACCGATAATGTTTGTGCCAGTAACACTTATTTAGTGCAGTTTTTGTCTCTATGTGCTTTCAAACACATTCTCTATTAATTTAGTTATATTTGATTTAGATTTGACCAATGATTTGACTACTAATTTTTAAAATTAATTCATATTTTCGATTCATGCTGTCAATGTCAATGTCGTTCTGAATGTATAATGTTTTTTTTCTAATTAAGACACCCATTTTGGTGGTTTATCACATAATGCATTATTACAATGCAAAATGCCAATCATTACATTTTCTTGATAAAAAAGTGCAGCACCTACATTGTGTAATTGCTGATGCAATATGTAAGACCTTATTACAAAATGCGGCAAAGTTTATTACATATTGCGTTCAACAATTTATTACAAAATATGGCAGGTTATTACAAAATGTGGCATTATTACATAATGAATTGAAAATTAATTACATTATTACATAATGGGGCATTATTACATAATGTGGCCCTACAAGCCTGTTAGCTTATTCAGCCAACTGTTGCTGCTGTCCAGTTAACTGCTGCTGCTGCTGTTGCCTGTGTTTGACATTGTGCTGAAATTTGTTGACCAATTTGGACAAATAATTACCCATATTGATGGGCATGTGTTACTATTTAATTTTAGTGCAACCTATTTTAATTTACAAATGCATTATCACAAGTAGGTATTAATGTGTTATGTTCAACCACTGGTGCAAGTTATAGTGTGCAGGCTGTGTTTTGTACAGTAATAGTCAGGCTAATCTACTCTGTAACTGTCCTGATGCATTCAGGACATTTTTGCAGAAGCCTCCAGCAGCTGCTGGAGAGGGACCCTCTAATCTGCAATGTACAGCACTCTCTGTACTGTGTAAATTCAGAAAATGATTTGCGGTCTCTGATATACTGCTGTGTTATTATTGTTTTTATTGTTTTATTATTTTAATATAACTGAATTTTACAGTTAAACTTTGTTATTAATTAAATGCTGGTCTTAGTCAAATTAGATACAGCTTATTTGTAATGTGTGTATTTTACATTAAGTAGAATTCCACAAAAGACGTAGAGATAATTATCTTCAAAAACCTTTTTTTAATCATATTTATAAAAAATGTTACATCCAGACAGCAATCAAAATATTAAAAGATTTGGAAAAACAAACAAACAAACAAAAAATCATGGTCTCTGGCAGGGACAGGGCTGTAATAACTTCATTCTGTCAATTTTAGCAGCCTGTAGATAATGTATGGACAACCTATCTATCTATAAATCTGTCCTTACCTGCCCACCCTGCACTGGCTCTGTCTATTACCATGCACATGACCAGTATCTATTAAATATACTGCTGGAGCTATGATGGACTGTTTACGACAAGAATGGCAGAAAAGTACAACCACACATCTCATCACCAGCGTTACCAACAGCAGCTTACACTGCTGAACAAAGAAAGGAAAGAAAGACTGAACTCAAGAAGGCTACCAAAAAAGGAGTTAAACGGCACAAGAAGTAAAACGATATTCAACATCGAAATCGCTTTTCAGCGATGGCGACAACTGATGGAGTTGATGAGATGCCATGGTAGCTGTGTCTCTGTTGGACAGGTAATGAGTTGGTTTGTTTTGGTTGGGGGATCGTATTGTTACTATGCATTATGTAGTCAAATTAGCTAACACCACGTTAGCTACCAATGTTATCAGTTTATAGATAATGTTAGCTACCTAGCTAGCTAAAATAGCAGACTACTCCTGCATGAAACATATTTACATGTAGCATCCCCGTTTAAACACAGACCAGCGTTTCCACGTCCTGTGGATCTAATCCATATAGCAGTGTTCACACATGCACTGCTACCCTGGGATGTTTGGACAATAGCCAGATGAGCTGTATGTAAGAGGCAGACCAATTCTTGTGCTACACGTGTGAAAATCCAAGTCCACTATTCGCACGTCATGGGAAGATTACACATATCTGTGACTATAATTTGTATTGTAGTTGTAAGCAGATGTTAGATGGTTCATTCATATAGACTTTGAACAAGACGTTTTACAAATGTACTTATTAGTGGCAGTTCCAGACATATTTTACTGAGGGGGCAAAGTGGGGCCAGTGTTTAATCAGAGGGGCACATTAAAAAATGGAAACAAATGATATTTAAATGTTGAATACTTTAATTTCACTTTAAATTAAAATCACACAAAAGTTTATTTTGTACATAAACAGTGCATCGATTGAAACAATGAGGTAGGGCCATCAAAAATGAGAAATTAAATACAGTAGGACAATGCTGCAAAAGGTGGGTATGGAGCCCTGACCCCCTCATACCAGTTTGGTCTAAAGCTCCACCTCCTGTCCTCCAACATTTATTTACTGTTGTATGCATTTATTTTAAAATGTAGGCCAAGTATTTGTTTATTTTTTTAACATAACAATCACATATCAATGACGCAAAAAAAAAAAAAAAAAATGGCAGAAAGCACCATTTTATGGACACACTGTACTGTGAATTGTAATGACACTGCTTTGCAACTGGCCTGAACAAGAACAGCTTTTCTGCATCACAAACCTAATGGTGCAGTACTTGATCCACATGGATCCACTTGCTGTCCCTCTGGTTGTTCCTCTCTCTGTCCCTGTATGTTTTCTTTCTCTTCACCCTCTTCTTTTTCCTCACCCGCTTCTTTATCCTCTTGCACCAAGACATTAGCGGCTCCTCTCTTCAAAACTTGTTGCTGTCATTCTCATTCTCTTTTCGCACCTGGCAACACAGTTTTTGGATGCGTCGCTCTAATTAATCCATGTAGAACGCTGAGTCACATTAGTTCCACTTTTAGCACCAGCCCATAAAATCGTAATATATTGATCAATTTATTTAGTTTTAATTGTATTATTTAGTCAGCTCAGGGGGGGCCACAGTGAGGGCCTGGGGCATTTTTACAGGGGCACTGGCCCTGTAGGCCTCTGTGTAGAACCGCCACTGGTGCTTATGCAGCCTATTTCTGTGTCCTATAGTTTGGAGAGGGACACATTAACTTCCAGTATTTGAAGAGTCAGTCCACGACAGAACCTTGCCCTGATGTTTCCACTGCTTCTGCAGAGTCTCTCTCTGACAGGTGAGTGTAACTTGATGCTGATAGCAACATGGCATCAGACCACTGTTATTCATGTAATATGTGTCTTTGATGGATACATTTCACATATACATGTGTTCTTCTTTCATATCAAGTTGGTTTGCTTTATGTGGATGAATGTGCTCCTCAGCCGGGACACAATACAAAAAGGAATAGTATCATTTCATTCGCTGCACCAGGAACTTGCTTCAAGTGCTGGTCCTAACAGTCACATGTCAGCCTACCACTTGAGACTGTCAGCTGACCACAGTAGAATGAGAGAAACACAGAATGGACCTAACATCCCTATAACTAATCACTTGCCACCCATCACATGAGCTTGACATCACCCACCCTTCTCCATTTTTCTTCTCATTTTTTTTACATGGCAACAGCCCTGTGTTGTCTTTGACAGAATCAATGACGTTTCTATGCCTCATGAACACATTCAGGTTTAACTTTATGTCCTGTGAACACATTTTGTTATCCATCCTTATCCAGTTTTCTGTAATTAACCCTAACCCTAGCCCTAACCCTAAAACTGAAACTATGTAAATTACTCTGAAGGGACATTTTGCTAACCCCCAAAAAGTAGAACTGGTAAAAATGAGGTGACTGTAAATGGCACAATTCAGATGTAACAGAGGCTATTTCTGATTGTTTTCAGGAATATTTGTCACTGCATAAAATGCTTCTAAATTTGTGGTGTTATAATAAATTGGAAGTAATTTCAAGGTCCCTGAAATGTGTATTTACTGTCAGAAAAGTTATTGTGCTGTTTTTTCTACAGGACAATCTCTGGCAAAACAGTTGAGAATTAAGACAGCACGACTTCAGCAGCCTGGCCTGTTGGCTAACACTGATCTGTGTTTATAATCAGAGGCCTCTGGACATCCTTCCTGTATATAGCCGTTCATGCTAATTGTACTGTATATTGTCTAAACAATAAAAGGTATACTATTTTTTTAAGTAATATTTATTTACAAATTCCAAAAAAATCAATAAACACGAGTCTTATTTATGCTCAAAGTGTAAAGGAAAGGCATTTATCATTTTCAAGACTTTGTTCAGACAAATTAGAGATAATGCAAAACAAAGAGTAAATACAGAATGACAAATAAATTGGTGTCAGGCAGAGTTCAGCACTTGATGTGATTGCTCCAAAGTAGTCCTTGCATTCTGGTCTGTAAGTCAATAAGATAAGTAACATGATTAGATATTTTTCTGGATCAGAGCTCGACTGTCCTCAGTATACTGTGAACACAACACAACACATTACAATGGTCAATGTTTTAGACATTCCATGTTCAATAAGCAGATGCCCCAGTTTATTAAATATGTTTTTGAAGTACCAGTCAGGTATTTTTCTTTACACCTTTCTACTTACTATGTTTCTTGTCATGCACCAAAACACAAATTTAAATGGTGAAGAACTACTGATGTAAAATGTGATCCTCCTGTCGTCCTCACTGATGTGATGATGTGCTTTACTCTGGAGTGCACTCGCCATCAGAGTCATTGTGGAAGCTTTTACATGCAAAATATTGTATTATCATGAGTCCAATACAATATTCATGTTCATCTGTGAAGAACTGAGGGAAACAATACAAAAAAATAATAGCAGGTCCACCACTAATCTTGATATTTTAGCTTTGCCCTATCTTATGTTACCATAGCCAGCTGCTGCTAGCTAACCAGCAATAAGTTACAACATCAAAATACACTTTCAAAAAAAAGGTCTGAATGCCAACAAAGCTAGCTTGACAGCTAGCAGTGCTAGCAATGGCTATATTGGTTGTTTATGGTCAATATGATAATATTAGGTGTTTACTTACGGATGAATGAGACACATGCACTGACACTCTTCTTCACACTGCTCGTAAGGACTCGGACTCTGATGGCAGCATTTGGCAGTTGCTGGACAGTGCGTGTTCATGGTTTGGGGGGAGTGGATTTGGAGAGGGGCCTGAGTGCAGGGTGCAGGGTTTACTGGCTGGATGCTTTCAAAATCTAATTTGGGCTTGACTGTTTTTCAAACTTATCGGCCCCAGCTTTAATGCAGTGGTCTAACAGTTTGGATATACTGTATGTTTGAATACAGCTGCAGGTCAGGCAACAAACATCAGTTCCACCACCACATCTACTATACCACCTACCTCAAGTGGAAAAGCAGCCTGAAACAGGTAAGTCCTGTTAGCTGTATGTTACTGTTACAGCCCATTGTGCTGTTTTATTCAGTTGTTTGAGAAGTAATTAAACTGTTAATAATGTTTCCAATGGCTGTCGTCCATATGTTGTGGTGACAGGCTTCACACTAAGGGTGGTAACTCATCTATTTACTCATAAACAAAGAAATAACTGGACCCAGGTTTTAAGTTTTTTATTAGTAGTTTTGACAGACTGGTTTCCTTTTTGACCACTTGCTTCCTGTATCTGCTTGGGTGCAGACGCTTTTCTGCTTGCTCTTGCTTCTGCTTGCTTTCTTTCCCACTGTTATTCTTTTTCTTCACTGAGAGATAACAGGCAGTGACTCCTGGATATTTACAAACCACTGGGACAGCAATTAATTGACTGCTGCTGCCTTATTTCCCTTTTTGTTTTGTTTTTTGTTTTTTTTTTTCCCCGACCTCAGTACTTTCAGAACGAGGCCTATGAAGTAGCACAAGCCTATTAGCAGCTAAAGCTAACTAGCACCAAAATGCCTCTCGTTAACATGAACGTGAACTTTCAGAAGATCCTTCAGAAAATAGCTGAGCTGGAAACCAAGATCCACCAGATAGAAGTAAATGTTGAAGTGAATGGACTATGTGGGAACAAAACTACTCTCCCATGGAATCAAAACAGCAGACAAGAGCCTGCTAACACAGGGCTAATTAGCCCTGACAATGACTCGACAAAACAGGAGTTCTGGGGACTGCATAAAAAGCCCAGGAATATTCTTCCCTGCTGGAATACTCTTGGCGCAAAGCCTAAAGATAAATCCTTTTTGGGAGAATGACTAACAGGCAGAGCCCAGTGCCCTGAGATCTGTGATGCAACTGGTTGGCCTGGACTGTCCTCTGAAAAGAGTGCCTCCTCAACACCCTAACCAAAGAGGAAACAACCGTGGACAACAGTGAAAACAAAAAGTAAGAGCAACTTCATCAACACCTTGCAAGCTCTCCATCAATGAACAAGGAGAGATATGGCACCAAATCCAAAAGTAAAAGACCACAGAAAGAGCTAATGACTGGACTACAAACACTGATTGTGGGTGATGTTACTGTTAAGGAGGTAAACAGCTTTTGCAGCAATTAGAACACCAGAGTACTCTGTTTTACCAATGATATGGTCTCTGACATCTCAGAAAAAATTCTGGACATCGTTGCTGAACATCCAACAGAAAAATCACTCGTCTTACACACAGGGGCCTGTGATGTTGTGAAACAACAGTCTGAGGTATTGAAACAAGACTTCACTAATCTGTTGAACAAAGTCAGACCTCTTGATACTGTGGTGTTTTTCAGTGGCCCTCTACCAACTGTCCGTAGAGGTGATGAGAGACTCAGCAGATTGTTGATGTTGAACAGATGGCTCAAAGCTACATGTACTGCTCAATCAGTGAACTTTATTGACAATTTTAACATTTTCTGGGAACGCAGACATCTCTTTAAGGCAGATGGATCCTGCCTTAACAAGTCAGGAGTAAGGTTGTTAACCTCCAACATGTTCTACTCAGTGCACCACACACCAGTTCCTCCCTTTAAGGACAGCAGGAGAGACAACCCAAAACAACTGATGAGACAGCCCTTGGAAGGAGAACTACTTGTGCCGGAGATAAGCTTCGAACAGACAAGTCAGCTGTGCCAAGAGGAGGAGTCCTTGCTGCAATCTTTGCCCCCAAAGGAGGAGTACACCCCAGTCTCAACAAGAAGGAACATCCACTCTCCACCAACGCCAACCAACTCTCTGCCCTCTTCAGCCAGCCTCAGCCCCTCTTCCCCCCTCCTGGATTTCACGGATGAGATGAAAAAGCTTGTCAATGTTGGACTCGACTCACACCCCGTCCAAATCTGCCACGCTTGAAACCACCATCACCAAAATGTCATTGTGCCCCTCCACCTGCTCTGAATCATCCTCAGTCTCTACAGTCTGAAAACAGCGAAGCACATCCTGTCCATGGAGACAGTACAGTTAACGCTTACTGATATGTGCCAGTTACAGGCTATGAAGTTGATATCACTACTGTTTTCCCCCGAGAAAAGCCAGGGCCCCTTGGAGTTCAGGCAGCCTCCTCAATTCCTGTGCTTACAGGCAATAGAAAAATTGTGAATTTGTTGAGAAACAGGAAATGCCGGACTAAATGTGCCAATCCATTCAATTTAGCTCCCATTCCTCGTCAGCCACTATCTGCTGCAAAAAATTGCACAATTGGTTTTGATACTGTAACTGTAGCTCTATTAAACATCAGGTCTCTGGCAGGAAAATCTTTTTTTAATACATGATTTTATCATCAAACACAATCTTACTTTTATGTTTTTAAATGAAACTTGGTTAGACCAGGATAACAGTGCAGGGGTTCACATTGAATCAAGTCCTCCAAATTTCTCTTTCATAAGTGAAACTAGAATGCATAAAAAAGGAGAAGGTGTTAGTATTCTGTTTAATGAGTTACTCAAATGCAAGCAGATGTTTTATGGAAGTTTTACTTCTTTTTAATATGTTGCTCTTCAGGTAAATTCATCTTCTAGAGCTCTATTTCCAAACATCTACAGGCCACCTAAATACTGTACGTATTTCTTTGATGACCTTGTTGAGTTACTGTCTCTTATCTGCACTGACTTTGATTGTGTGTTAATTATCTGTGACTTTAACACATTCATGTCAACAAGCCTGAGGACAGATGGACTAAAGAACTGTGCTGTGTCCTCGATAACTTTGGACTCACTCAGCATGTGACACAGCCCATACACAACAGGGGCCACATCCTAGACTTAGTTATCTCAGAGGGTCTGAACATTTCCAAGGTTCTAGTATCTGATGTTGTTCTCTCTGATCATTGCTGCGTTTTCTTTGCGAGTGATATAACTATGTACACAAATGTTCAAACTGAGGTTGTCTCAAAGTGATACATCACTGAAAACACTGGTGACATATTCATTGAGGCTTTCTCTTCCACACTACCCCTCTCTAGGTTCTCTGTCAGTGACCTAGTACATCATTTCAATTCCAAAATTAAAAATGTCATGAATGCCATTGCACCCACTAAAGTGAAGGTGATCTCTGGTAAGAAAAAATCTCATTGGAGAAACGCCACTCTAGTCAAGATGGAAAAAAGGGAATGTCGAAAAGCTGAGCACAGGTGGCGAAAAACAAATCTCCAGGTTCATTTGGACATTTATAAAGAAAGACTTTTACATTTTTAATTTAGAACTGAAAAAGTCAAGGCAGTCCTTCTCAGACACCACCAAAAACAAAAATGCCTCGTTTGCTACAGTTGACAGGCTAACAAACCCTCCTGTGTCAGTAGCTTCTGAACATCTGTTTACCAGGGCCTGTAATGAATTTGCATAATTTTTCACTGCCAAAATTCAGAGCATTAGACAAGCGGTCAGTGCCACTCAACCAGGTGCTGGAGGTGTGTTGTCATTTTATCCACCTAAACCCAACTCTAATTCCATGACACAATTTGATCTAATCAGTGTCAAAAACCTGCACGACATTATACATCATTTGAATCTTCCTCCTGCAGCCTGGATATTTTACCAGCAGGGTTCAAAAAAGTTTCAGACTGCATGATTCCAGATCTGCTACAGATTGTTAACACGTCTCTTCTCTCAGATGTCTTCCCCCAAACCATTAAGACTGCAGTCATTAAACCACTCCTGAAGAGGAGAAATCTAGACACACCAGTAATGAATAACTATAGGCCCATTTCAAACCTCCCAATTTTAAGTGAAATTAAAGCCGCAAGTGGCGTTGAACAGGCCCTCGTGACCCCGAGTGTATGGAGGCTTTCTGGGCATGGCTCTGGCCACGTGCGTCACCTCTGAAGCAGCTGTCATGAAGCATGGGTTATGTTGGGGCGCACGCATGTCGGGGCCAAAAAGCCTATGGAGTCGTGTCGCCACTTCATAAATGGAGCATGACTTCCATCTTCCCCAGCAAGATCCAGGGAATGTAGCAAACATACCTACTATTCTGCCACAGTTTTGCATGCAAATGTTAAGTTCTAACAACCTCCACTATCCTTACTAAGACCATCATATTGCACTGCTTCACCTGCCCATGCAAGTAAGTGTAAACTCATCACTCATGACTAAGGCCACTATTTCATTTCTGTTTAAAATAGTTGCACACTTACTGGGGCTCAGACCTGCCCAACAGGTTCCATGTACAGCAATCATTCCAAGTTTTTCGCAGCGCATATCAAAGAGCCATGTGCTGGTTTACCTCCATGATACAAAATGTGTTAAGAGCAGAACCCCAATGGAGAATGTTAGCTAATTCAGTAGCTTGTAGCTTCTAGCCTCAGCTAAGCTACAAAGAGATGAACAGGTTGGGTCTCATTATTCAAATAGACACGCCATGTAGTGATTGCAGTGTCAAAAGCTGTCCCATAAGCTCAATGTCACTTACTAGGCGCCCCTCTGCTCCCTCACCTCCACTCCCCTGCCCCATCCCACACACACACACACACTATAGGCACTCCAGAGCATGCTCTAGGGCACACGCGCTGGAGTGCTGTGTTTTTGTTTTGTTTTTTCATTTGAATCAAGTTGTGTTGTTCTAGTTTTTGAACAAGAGATTGGGAGAAATTTGCCCTTTAACTTTAGACGTGTCAGACAGGTCAGAGGATAAAGTATGTGATAGCTTAACACTTTTTCATGAAAATCAGCACAAAATGTCAATGGAGTTCCAATTTCAGTCCTCTTTGACTTTCTCACCGCGGGGTCCTGGCCACGAACGTCACATCTGAAGCAGCTGGGATGAAGCATGGGTTAAAGCCATCAAAATGGCTAACATAATTTTGCAAAGGATCGATCCATCCAAAATTCCAATTGCTATATAGGTGTTTTTTTCCCTTCTCCAATTAATTACGTAGCCAGAACATGCATGATATATGTCCTAATAAGCTCAAGAATTTTAAGGCTGCTCAGAGAAAGTATATGAAAGCAGGACACTTTTTTCTAAAAATCAGGGAAACTGTCAATGGAGATCTCCATTCAAAATCATCAAAATTCGCCTAAAGTCACCAAATTTTGCGGGGCTCTACAGGTCACACCTTTTGACCTAGAGAAATTATTTTAATAACCTTTGATCAGCATGGTCTCTAGATGATCTGTACTGAATTTGAAGTCAATTGGGCAAAATCCCTAGGATGAGTTCGTTCAAATGCGAGGTGAGTAAATCGCCCAATATCAAAAATTCAAATCAAAATGGCGGACTTCCTGTGGGGCGTGGCCCAGATCTGCAAGAGACTTTTTTGTGGGTCTGGGGAAGATGAACAAGTCCACCAAATTTCATGTCTCTACGCAAAAATTTGCCTATGGGCCAGGCCCCAAAAACCAACCTGCGGACACACACCCATTACAAAATCAGAAGAAGGCCTAAAAATCCTTGAAACTATAACGGTGATGATTTGGAAACCGTAAAAGATTTTTAGAAACTGAATACATGCCCAACAGTTCAAGGTCTTCTGACTCTTTAAAAGGTGGACTGGTGTCTGTAGCTCAAAGCATGAAGCACAACAAGAGGTTGAAAGGACATGAGTTTTGAAGAGGATTTTTTAAGATTTTCCCATTTACTTTCCATTCAAACTAATTAGACTGCAACCAGATCGCCACCTATTGGCCGATTTGCACCAAATTTTACACAAAGCTTCATCAGTCCATTGAACACAATTATGAACATTTACGTTATAATCAGACAGTATTTTGTTCAGATGTGCAAGATTTTCTGCTTTCAACACAATATGCAGAAATTTGTTCTTTAAAAATTTGGGCGTTTTATGGACTATCAAAATTCTTTTGATAACATTTTCTCACGATGGTCCATAGATGGTTCACACAAAATTTAATGCAAATTGGCCAAATTGCCTAGGAGGAGTTCGAAAAAGTAGGTTTTGCGTTTGGCGTGATTTAGCAAATGGAAAGTTAACTCGAAAGTGGGCGTGGCCTACACCAAATAATTCAGCTGAATTGAGGGAACATGTAGATATAGGGTTTAACAATGTGTGACACGTTATGTGTGACTTATGGGCCAAAAACGCTGTCACATGGAAAATAGCGCCACCTGCTGTTCATTTTTGGTGTGTAAGTTGCAGGGGCTAGTCTATACCACCCCTATGAATTTTATTTCCATAAGTGTTATGGTGTGGGCACAGGGCCAAATATGATTTTAAACTGGCACCAGAGCGCCACCTAGTGGCCGATTGATAGGTACTTTGACAGATATCCTCAAGAGGGCAGTGGCAATGATTTTACCAAGTTTCGTGTCAATCCGCCCACCTGATGTGGAGATATAAACTATTTGGATTTAAAGAGCGCCACCTTGTGGTCATCGCCTAAACTTTTGGACACATCCTCAGGAACGCATGTCAAAGCATTATCTGAAGTTTCATGTCATTTGGACACACCATTGTGGAGATATCCAACACTTCCTGTTTGGAAAGAAATCTGCAGGAAGTTGTTATTTAATAACTTGAGTATTGTTTGGCCAATCAAAATTCTTTTAATAACTTTTTGTCAGGAGGGTCCAAAGATGCTGTGTGCCACGTTTCATGCAAATCGGTCAAATTGCCTAGGAGGAGTTTGAAAAAGTAGGTTTTGCGTTTGGCGCGATTTAGCGAACAGAAAGTTAACTCGAAAGTGGGCGTGGCCTACACTAAATAATTCAGCTGAATGGAGGGAACATGTAGATATAGGGTTTAACAATGTGTGACACATTATGTGTGACTTAAGGGCCAAAAACGCTTTCACATGGAAAATAGCACCACCTGCTGGTCATTTTTGGTGTGTAAGTTGCAGGGGCTAGTCTATACCACGCCTATGAATTTCATTTCCATAAGCATTATGGTGTGGGCACAGGGCCAAATATGATTTTAAACTGGCACCAGAGCGCCACCTAGTGGCCGATTGATAGGTATTTTGTCAGATATCCTCAAGACGGCAGTGGCAATGATTTGACCAAGTTTCGTGTCAATCCGCCCTACAGATGTGGAGATATAAACTATTTGAATTTAAATAGCGCCACCTTGTGGTGATCACCTACATTTTTAGAGACATCCTCAGGAACGCATGTCAAAGTATTGTCTCAAGTTTCATGTCATTTGGAGACACCATTGTGGAGATATCCAACACTTCCTGTTTGGAAGGAAATCTGCAGGAAGTAGTTATTTAATAACATGAGTATTGTTTGGCCTATCAAAATTCTTTTCATAACTTTTTGTCAGGAGGGTCCACAGATGCTTTGTGCCAAGTTTTGTGCAAATCGGTTACATTGCCTGGGACGAGTCCGAAAAAGTAGGTTTTCGACATTTTGCGACGTAGCGAAAAAAAACGTAGGCGGAAATGGGCGTGGCCTATATCACGAGACTCAGCCCAATTCACTGAACATGTGGATATAAGGTTTTTGAATGTGCAACAAAGTATATGGGAGTTATTAGCCAAAAAGCGCTTTCCTTAACAACAGCGCCACCTAGTGGCGGAAATTCAGGATGACAATAGATTTTAAAATTTTTCGCCAGGTGTGACTTATATTCCAAGTTTGGTGAGTTTTGGGGTATGTCCAGGCAGTGAAAAATGCAATCGTTTCGTCCGAAGAAAAACAATACAGAATCCCTTCAAATACAATAGGGTCCTCGCAGGGGTTCCTTGCTCGGGCCCTAATAAAAATTAAAGCTGCGAGCAGCGTTGGTCGGGCCCTCGCAGTCCACGCACCTCGGGGCATGCTGCCGTCAGGGCTTCCGCACGCAACGCCTCGAAGAAGCCGTTTCGTTATAATTTGGTGGCCTGCTCCCGCTGGCATTAAGTAATGCACGCTGAAGACAGAAAAATTGCGTGTACTGCTGCATGATTCCCCAGACAAAGACTGAGTTGATGGTCCGCTTCTGGAGCTGGCTGACAAAAATGTCCACATGAGGCATAATGCAATGAAATAGTTTCAGGAAGAAGCTGAAAGTATCATCGTCCAGTAGCTGAAGAGAATTTTTTCTCCAGTTCTTCCAGCTGCTCTACAGTCTGGCGATGATGTCACGCACTCTAGCTCATGCAATACACACCCATTATAGAATCAGAAGAAGGCCTAAAAATCTGTAAAACTAAAACTGTGATGGTTTGGAAACCGTAAGAGATTTTTAAAAACTGAATACATGCTCAACAGTTCAAGGTCTTCTGACTCTTTAAAAGGTGGAATGGTATCTGTAGCTCAAAGCATGAAGCACAAGAAGAGGTTGAAAGTCGATGAGTTTTGAAGAGAATTTTAAGATTTTCCCATTTACTTTCCATTCAAACTAATCAGACTGCAACCAGATCGCCATCTATTGGCCGATTTGCACCAAATTTTACACAGAGCCTCGACATTCCATGGAACACAATTATGAACATTTACGTGATAATCAGACTGTATTTTATTTAGATGTGCAAGATTGTCTGCTTTCAACACAATATGCAGGAATTTGTTGTTTTAAATTTCGGGCGTTTTATGGACTATCAAAATTCTTTTGATAACTTTTTGTCAGGAGCGTCCACAGATGGTTCACACAAAGTTTAGTGCAAATTGGTCAAATTGCCTAGGAGGAGTTCGAAAAAGTAGGTTTTGCATTTGTCGCGATTTTGCGGATGGAAAGTTAATGCAAAAGTGAGCGTGGCCTACACCAAATAATTCAGCTGAATTGAGGGAAGATGTAGATATAAGGTTTACCAATGTGAGACACATAATGTGTCACTTATGGGCCAAAAACGCTTTCACGTGGAAAATAGCGCCACCTGCTGGTCATTTTTGGTATGTAAGTTGCAGGGGCTAGTCTATACCACCCCTATGAATTTCATCTCCATAAGTGTTAAGGTGTGGGCACAGGGCCAAATATAAAATTAAACTGGCACCACAGCGCCACCTAGTGATAGATGTTGTGTGCCAAGTTTCGTGCAAATCGGTGAAATTGCCTGGGACGAGTTCGAAAAAGTAGGTTTTCGAGATTTTGCGACGTAGCGAAAAAAACGGTAGGCGGAAATGGGCGTGGCCTATACCATGAGACTCAGCTCAATTCACTGAACGCGTGGATATAAGGTTTTTGAATGTGCGACAAAGTATATGGGCGTTATTAGCCAAAACGCACTGTCCTCGGGCCCTAATAAAGAATCCTTTCAAAAACAATAGGGTCCTTGCAGGTTCCCTGCTCGGGCCCTAATAATAATCCTAGCAAATACAATAGGGCTTCGCAGCCGAACACTGTTCAGCGCTCGGACCCTAATAATTGTTTCTCAACAGCTGAACAATTACTTAATGAATGGCTGTTTTGATGTTTTCCTATCAGGATTTCGACCACATCACAGCACTGAGACGGCTCTTTTTAAGGTCCTCAATGACATTCATTCAAACACAGACAGCGGAAAAATGTCAGTCGTAGTATTACTGGATCTCAGTGCTGCGTTTGACACAGTCGACCATAACATACTACTGGACCAACTGGAAAACTGGGTTGGACTCTCTGGTACAACACTAAAGTGGTTTAAATCTTATCTAAATGAGAGAGATTATATGGTATGGTATGGTATTATAGCGGACTATAATACCATACATACCCTGAGTAGATGCATTGAACAAATCATTGACTGGATGTGTCAGAGTTTTCTTCAGTTAAACAAAGACAAGAGTGAAATAATTTTTTTTGTATCCAAGGAAGAACGACTTAAAGGATTTGGAGAAACTTGTTCTCGCATTTATCTTCAGCAGACTCGACTACTGTAATGGTTTCTTTACAAGACTCCCTAAAAACTCCATCAGACAGTTGCAGCTGATTCAGAACACTACTGCTCGAGTCCTAACAAGAACCAAAAAAGTAGATCACATCACTCCAGTTCTTAGATCTTTACACTGGCTTCCTGTCTATCAAAGAATAGATTTCAAAATCCTGTTGTTGGTTTATAAAGCATTGAATGGTTTCGGGCCAAAATACATTCCTGATGTTCTGCCACATTATGAACCATCCAGACCTCTGAGATCGTCAGGCACCAATCTGCTTTCAGTCCCCAGAGTCAGAACTAAACATGGAGCAGCAGCATTCAGTTACTATGAGCCTCATATTTGGAACAAACTCCCTGAAAATTGCAGGTCTGCTCCAACACTCACCTCTTTTAAATCTAGACTTAAAACATTTCTTTTTGCCACTGCTTTTAACTGAAGCAATACAAGTCTTTGAACTGCCATATGACTCTGACTCTACAGTCTTGTTTCTTTCAAAGCTTCCCTATTCTATTCTTGTTTTGATGTTTGTTTCTTAATGTTTTTACTGGTTTTAATATGCAATTTCTAATATCCTTTAAATGAATTTTTTTTATGTCTTTTAATGAGATTTGTGTGTGCCTGTAAAGCACTTTGAGTTGCCTTGTGCCTGCATTGTGCTATACAAATAAACTTGCCTTGCCTTTGTAGTGCACACATATAGGTAACTTTGCTAGTCAATTTTCATATTTTGAACCATGAACGTGACCGGAGCTTGGTCCGCTCCAGCTGCCTTGTGTCTCAATTTAAACTCTGTTTCTTAAACTTTATTGTCTCAGCGTTACTTCAAAGAGTTTCATTTTCACTATCAGGAGTCTAACATATGGCGTATGGTAAACATGGTAAACATGGTGTACCACGCATCTTTTCCCAGTCAGATGTCATGGAAACATGACTTCACTTGTGGTGTGGCATTCAACTCAGAGTGAAAACAAACATGTGTGAGCAGTGGATTCTGTGAGTGTCTGAAGCCTGCTGAAATCCAATGTGAAAGACACTGCAACTTGTGTAAAAGAACACTGCAACTTATTACAATCACATGCAAAGTCAGGGGATCACAAAGCAAGCGATAAAGGGCAGGAACAAACAATGATGATATTAAGGTTCAGTCTGTATAGTCCTTAAATAAGTATTTTGCAAGTAATTCTTGGACTTATTTGTTTTTCCCTTTATATCCTTTCTACTCGCTTTTGCCGGTATGGGCGTGCAATAGGTCTTAAATTGCATTCACGATCATCTTAAATTCAGCAAGTTGAACCCTGCAGATACTCTTGTGCTGCAGTGTTACTTTACAGTAATGTACAATGCTAGCTAGATAGTTTGGCTGGTGGCATGACACTGTCTTGTGTCCACAATGTACTGTAATTGTCACATACCAATTAAAGTTGTGTTTCATGCCCTGTCAGACGTAAGGCTTTTTACATTTTCAGAGCCTTTTACAGAATGAGAAAGAAGACAGAGTACATGAGGGAGAATTGCAATGTATATGTTAATGTGACATTACTGGTAATGTAATTTTTTCATAGTTACAGTGTTTTTTAATCATAGTAACAGACAGATGTTTGAATTCATGTTTGCATGTCTGTTGCTTGTCATATGATTAAAATTTAACATCAAATTTAAAGGTTACCTTTTAGAATTAATTTACAAATTATATTTCTAAAATAATATAAGCTGATTCCCAACAAACTTTTTTTCTTGTCTCTGCTTTGGCTCATTGATGTAGTCAGCTCCTGCATCTAGGGATTCCTTCTGTGTAATGTATGGCTTTTCCCATAATGGCTGTTACAGTTGGCTTTCAGGCTAATAGGTCTTAGCATTATTACATTTATTATCAGTACAACTTTTTCTTTTTCTAATCTCGGTATCTATTTTTGACCAAATACTTTAATCAACATTGCCATATTGTAGCAATGACTTGCAATGGTGCTTTCACACCTACTCACACAACTATTTAAACCCAGCCATTGTCTAATCAGTCATTGAATATGGATGGGGTTGTCATGGCTTCATTGGCATGCGTTATATATTGGGGAACAGAGCTGTGTTGTGTTATTTTACGTTTACATATCACAGACACTGTTGTGAAAGTGTTTTTAGCAAAACTGACTTTATGCTATAAGTGTCTCTTGTGTTTCAGGAGTGGATTTCATGCAGTGCAGGTTTTGCAAATTCGCAAGCTCCAGTCAGGTGATCCTTCTGAATCATCTTTACCTTCATCACGGACAAGGTGCACACTGACCTTGCATTCACACAGACTGATGTATATGTATTTAAAACACCTGGAGCATTACAATCACACCTCTCAAGATCACACTCAACAGTGAAAATTCATGAAAATTCAACATTTCAATGTGAATTGTGTGATTTTAAAGAGATTTGCAGTGGAAAAAAAGGTTTTGGAACCGTCTCAGACATCATTTAAAGAACAGAGAAACTGACACAATGTCCCTTTCTAAGGTGTACCTTAAAAACAAACACTCCCCCAACCTTCAGTTCTCACAAAAGTCGAAACCATAAAAATTGTACATTTAAGGACTTGCGAACTATACGAAGAAATGTTACAGAAGATGAAATAATTGATGGTGAACAAACTGATAGTGAAGCAGGGACATGACAGCTCATGATATTGTGAGACTAAATCAGGTTGAAGATATTGTGGAGGATGTAGATAGTGAGACACTTGAGCACAAGTTAGCTTCTCTCTTTTTGTCAATGCAAACTGTGTTGCATGTTTTTCAAGGTACAACACAAAAGATTGTAGAAGATTTGCATAATCGGCAGCCTTTCTCTTACATTCAAACTTTTCACAGTGTCAAAAAGATCCTTATAAAACATAAAACTAGGTAAATTATTTTGTTTTGCTGTTAACATGGTCAGATATTTAACATGGTGAAGACTTAGAACAAGTTACCTAGGAATTTCCTTTACAGAGAAATCCTGACATTATGGTTATGAAAATTGAAAATATTTTGTTGACTGTCTTGTTTAGATAGCTGAAGAATTTCATCAGATCACATGCAAAGACCTCCTGTGGACTTTCAGCAAAAACTGCCTTAGTGGACACGTGTCAGTAAAAATGGATGTCAGCAGTCCTTGCTTTGTGTTTTTATTTGGTGACATTTGGTTGAACAGTATTGTAATTTGTTAAAGTAGTCCACATGATTGCAGTGTTGTTGTTTTTTTTATTTATTTATTTTTTACCTATGTTACTGGGGTCTGACCTGTGCTTCATCTTTATTACTATGAAAGATTTCTGATTTTGCATTACATGTAAGTTCACTACAGTACTATTCTAATTAAGATACTCATGTTTTCCATGTTGTCTTTAGACAACTGACATTGTGTCCCAGCTAAAGATGGCAGCACTGAGAGGCCTGCACATTTTCCTCCACCAAGTTTTTCCTGAAGTGCTTGGTAAGTAATTCCCACGACATGTTTTAAAGGAGTAGTTCATCCAGTCCATGGAAACATACACCTCCCCAGTGCAGTTTAGTAGTCCGGATAATTTTGGGGTGAGGATTGCAGTTTTCCACTTTAGCTTCCTTTTTCTGCTGAGGGGAAATGGCTGATTATTGTTGGATCGTGTTCTTTGGTAGAAAATACTGCTATTTAAAACTTAACACAAGGTTGGTGGGTGATAGCTACAGACAATACATTTGAGTTTGTGTACAAAATGAAGATTTCAGAATTTACAGCCTATCTGTGTTATGACATTGTCTTATGTATCTCTCTCCTCACCAGAAGTTACAGCCATTTTCTCACATGTCACATTTCGTCCGAAGAAAAAAAAAATATATAGAATCACTTCAAAAACAATAGGGTCCTCGGGGTTTGTCACATTCCAGTTTATAGCTGCCCATTTGCTTTTGTCTTTTTAACATTTCAATTGCTTTTAGCCCTTATGAAGCCAGTCATCTCTCAGCTTACACATTATACTTTTTAATGTTACTTATTAATGTTTCAGCATTCACACACATTTTCTTCAGAAAAAGCTCTTTCTAGTTTGTTTTTCTAAGCTCTTAATAATGCATCTGTTATTTCTCCTCATGACACTGACACTTTGGCACCCGTGCTGCATAGTGCATCTGTTGCCATCCTCACCGCCCTACAAGATGAAGCCAACATCTCTGTGTGAGTCCAGGCAGTTGTGTTGGATGTATTGTTGTTGTTTTTTGTTTTGTTTTTTTTACAAATGTTGTATGTGAGGGAGTCAACCTGTCTGTTTACTGTTCAGCTGAATAAATATTTCAGATAACAGTCAGCTGTAGTCTGTTTTATTAATTATCCATCTTTAGATTTTTCAAATATAATTACAACAACATAAATTCCGCTTGATTTATAAAGGTAAAATGTATGTTTATTCAAAAAAAGTTTGGGTTTTTTTTGGTGAATACAGGAATATATGCCATTCAAGGAATAATTGTACATTTATTAAACAAGAATATCTATGTTTGGTGAAGGTAGAAATACATAGCATTCAAGCAAGAATTTCTTCGTTAGACTCACAGGGTTATCTTAAACAAGTTGGCAAAACTCTTGGCGAAACTTAAAAACCTTAATTAAGTCAACAACAGCAGGCAAAAGTTGTGAAAACTCAAAAGTCTCTTGCATCATGTTGCCTTGATATTTTACATTTTCTCTGTTTTTTCTTTTTTACAGTGTGGTATTTAATCATTTCTGTCTTTAAATATACACCGCTCATCCATAAAGTAAAACCACTGACAGGTTTTGTTACAATGCAATGTTTGGACTGGTGGTGTATATCCACATCCACATAGATGCCAGGACCCACGGACTTTCAGCCAAACACCATTGCAGACCAAGTACACAATCTCAAAAACTGCTCAGGAATGGTTTTAGGTGTCACATCGTGGTGAGGTTGTCTCGTCTTTGGGGTCTGTCTTGTGAATTCATGTTTTATTTTGGAAGTAACTCTCCTCTCGTTTCAGATCACGTGCCCTTCCTCTTGTGTTCCTGGTCTGACGTCATCCCTAATTCCTGATTGTTTGCACCTGTGTCTCCCTCCCTCATGTGTATAAAGTCTTTGTCTTCCCCTGTCTGCGTCGCCTAAGTGTTTCGTCGTTTCGTCGTATGCTCAAGCCCTTGTATCACAGTCCTCGAAAACCACGTCCGGTTAAGTATAATCTTGTTTTATTTTTCTGTATTCTTGACCTCTTAAAAGAGTGATTTTGATTTGATAATTTTTCTGGTTAGAGTTTGATTTGTAGTTTAGAGATTTTGGCTTTTGTTTCTTCACCTCCCTCGGGAGCGCCTTCTGTTTTCCTTTTGTTTTATGAAAAGAGTAGAGTATTTTTATAGCCTGCGCCTTCCTCTGTGAAGAGATTTTCTTTTGTAATTTTCATATTTCAGATATTGAGAATAGAGTAGATTTTCCTCCTTCGGGAGCGTCCTTTGTTTTATGTGTTGTGTGTTTGTATTGTCGTGTCTGTCTTTCTAGAATTTGTTATAGTGATTTCTTTATCACGGCTTTTGAGAGTCGCGAATCAGAGAAATAAAATATTGATTCTACTTCTGTCAACCTGCATCTGAGTCCTCTCCTTTGTCCCAAGCCTGACAGTACACTTAGGCCAGACATGGACTCAGCGGAGGCAGAACGACTCTCAGAGATTCTTCGAACCCAAGAAGCTCGTCTCAACCGTCAGGAGGAGTTCCAGGCCGCCATGGCAGCTAACATGGGGCAGATCACGTCACAAATGCAAGATCTACTGGGACAACTCAGCCGATCCAATCCCGTACTCCCGACTCCGCCTCCTGCAGCACTCCCGGATGTACCGGCTCCCTCCGGAGGAGCCACATGCAAACTGGCTCCGCCGACCCAGTACACAGGTGAACCCGGGCTTTGCCGGACCTTCATGATAGACTGCTCTATTCACTTTGAATTTAACCCACAAGCTTTCTCGACTGAACGAGCCAAGGTGGCTTTCATGATTTCCCACCTGGGGGGACGAGCCAAGGCATGGGCGTCCGCGGAATGGAGCAGGAATTCTTCGACATGTGAGACGATTGCCGGATTCCAAGCGGCATTAACAAAGACTTTTGATCCGGTCTGTTCCAACCGGGAGAAGGCACAAGAGCTCAGCTTAATCAGACAAGGTAATCAATCCGTCTGTGACTATGCGATCCACTTCCGCACTCTGGCCGCGGAAAGTGGATGGAACAATACAGCGCTGTATGATATATTTTTGAAAGGACTGTCATCAGAGCTCCAAGATCTCCTCGTACCGCTGGATTTACCCACCACCCTAGATGCACTCATCGCCCTCGCCATCCGCACAGACAATCGTCGGAGCCAACTTCTGAAACATCGTGAAATAAGACGGGGAGAGAGCTACGGGGCCACCGCTGCGCCCGAAACAAAATGGCCGACACCGCTACGAGGGACTCCAGAAATCACCGTAAGCCGTAACGACGAAGAGCCCATGCAACTGGGGCGAACCAGACTGACGCCAGAGGAACGCCAAAAGCGACGCCTGGAAGGAAGGTGTTTTTACTGTGGTGAAGCTGGTCATCTCGTCAGTACCTGCCCAGTCAAGAAACATCGTGGGGTGAGTTCTAATCAGGTCTCCAAGACCGCCGTTCGGGTCCTCACTAAAGTAATGTTAAACTCACACTTTGAAATGGAGGCTATGATAGACTCTGGGGCTGACGAAAGTCTTATGGATTGGAACCTGGCCCGCAAGCTACAAATAGACTGTGAAAGCCTAGAGAGACCGATACGAGCCCGTTCACTAAATGGGGCAGACATTTTCGTTATTACTCATGTAAGCAAGCCTGTCCAAATGAACATTGGGAGGCACCAAGAACACATTCAATTCCATCTTTTCACTTCCACCTCTCACGCTCTGATTTTGGGACAACCCTGGCTTTTTCTACACAATCCACATATCGACTGGAAGAGCGGGCAAGTTAAAGGCTGGGGAGAGGAATGTGCTAATCACTATGACACTGACCCAGTCGCTGAAATAAATCTGTTTTCTGCTGACCCCATCACAGACCCAGAATACCCGGATCTGACGTCCGTTCCGTCTTGCTATCATCATCTGAAAGAAGTGTTCAATAAAACCAAAGCACTATCTCTCCCTCCCCACCGCCCCTACGATTGTGCCATAGACCTCATTCCCGGGTCCACCATTCCCAAGGGGCGGCTTTACTCCATCTCCGGCCCAGAGCGCCAAGCCATGAATGACTACATCTCGGCGTCCCTAAAAGCTGGCTTAATCCGTCCTTCATCGTCTCCGGCCGGAGCCGGGTTTTTCTTTGTGGATAAAAAGGACGGATCTCTCCGACCCTGCATAGACTACAGCCCGCTGAACGATATCACCATCAAGAACCGATACCCGCTACCTCTGATGACATCGGTGTTTGATCAACTCCAACAGGCCAAAGTCTTCACCAAATTAGACCTCCGTAACGCCTACCACTTGGTCCGCATCAGAGAGGGGGACGAGTGGAAGACTGGCTTTAACACCCCCAGTGGCCACTACGAATATTGCGTCATGCCTTTCGGGCTTACTAACGCTCCAGCTGTGTTTCAGGCCATGATTAATGATGTGCTGAGAGACTTCTTGGATCAATTCGTGTATGTGTACTTAGATGATATCCTGATCTACTCTCCTGACCTAGTCACCCACCAAGATCATGTTAATCAAGTATTGAAAAGACTCCTTGATCATCATCTGTATGTTAAAGCTGAGAAAAGTGTTTTTCATGCCGACACTGTCTCGTTCCTGGGCTTCATTGTTGCCCCTGGAAGAGTACAGATGGACCCGGCTAAAGTAAGCGCGGTGGCTAATTGGCCCACTCCAGACAGCCGCAAGAAGGTTCAGCAATTCCTTGGATTTGCGAACTTTTACAGGCGGTTTGTCAGGGGCTTCAGCGCTACAGCTGCTCCTCTCCATGCTCTCACCTCTACCCAGGTCTCGTTCCGCTGGAACCCCGAAGCTGAGAAGGCGTTCCAGGAGCTCAAAAGACGATTCACCTCAGCACCCATTCTCACTCTGCCGGATCCACACCGTCAATTTGTGGTAGAGGTGGACGCTTCAAACGACGGGATAGGAGCAGTATTATCTCAGAGGTCGGAAAAGGATGGCAAAATGCATCCCTGCGCGTTCCTGTCAAGACGGCTGTCCCAAGCAGAAAGAAACTACGACGTCGGCAATCGAGAACTTCTAGCAGTAAAAGTCGCGTTGGAAGAATGGCGACACTGGCTAGAGGGGTCCGAACAACCTTTCATTGTCTGGACTGATCATAAAAACCTTGAGTTCATTCGTAAAGCTAAAAGACTTAACTCTCGCCAGGCCAGGTGGGCTTTGTTCTTTAATCGATTCTCCTTTACTCTGTCTTACAGGCCGGGATCCCGAAACATCAAACCGGATGTTCTCTCTCGCCTCTTCGATCCCGAGCCTAAGACCGAGCAGACCGAAAATATCCTTCCACTGGATTGTGTGGTTGGAGTGGTCTCTTGGCCCATAGAAAAGGAGGTTAAGCATGCTAACGGTGGAGCCCCATCACCTGATGGCTGCCCTGATAACCGTCTGTATGTCCCGGCAGATCTGCGGCCTCGGGTGATTCATTGGGCTCACACCTCGCTGCTTTCCTGTCATCCGGGAGTCAAGAGAACCATGTACGTCATCTCCCGGAGGTTCTGGTGGCCCGCTATGGAAACGGAGGTCCGGGAGTACATAGAAGCTTGTTCGGTCTGCGCCCGGAACAAGACATCGTCAAAAGCACGATCAGGACTTCTTCAACCGCTACCCATTCCTTCCAGACCGTGGGCAGAAATATCATTGGACTTTGTCACAGGGCTCCCGGTCTCCCAGGGGAACACCACCGTACTGACAGTGGTCGATCGCTTCTCGAAGATGGCACGTTTTGTAGCTTTACCTAAGCTACCTTCAGCAAAAGAGACTGCCGAAGTGATGATGAATCAAGTTTTCAGGGTCCATGGTTTTCCTAAAGACATTGTCTCGGACCGGGGGCCCCAGTTTGTGGCAAAGTTTTGGAAGGAGTTCTGCAGACTCATTGGAGCCACAGCCAGTTTAACGTCTGGATATCACCCGGAAGCCAATGGCCAGACCGAACGTCTCAATCAGCAATTGGAAACCGGCCTCCGTTGCGTGGTACACCAGAACCCCTCCACATGGAGCAAGCACCTGGTCTGGGTAGAGTATGCTCACAATTCATTGCCTACATCTGCCACTGGTCTTTCCCCTTTCCATTGTGCCCTAGGTTATCAACCTCCACTGTTTCCGGACAATGAAAGGGAAGCGTCGGTCCCCTCGGCCTATGCCATGGTCCAACGCTGCCGACGCATCTGGGCAGCTGCCCGACAGGTCCTGATCCGACAGGGAGACCGAGTCAAAAGAAGCGCAGACCGTAAGAGACGCCCAGCACCTGATTATCAACCTGGACAAAGAGTATGGTTATCCGCCAAAGATCTGAAGCTCCGGGTTCCATCCAAGAAATTGGCCCCGCGATTTGTGGGACCTTTCACTATTACCCGGAAAATGGGCCCGGCAGCAGTTCGCCTACGCCTGCCTCGGTCCCTGAGAGTACATCCCACGTTTCACGTCAGCCAACTCAAGCCTGTTAAAGAAAGCAGGATGGTTGTTTGCACCTGTGTCTCCCTCCCTCATGTGTATAAAGTCTTTGTCTTCCCCTGTCTGCGTCGCCTAAGTGTTTCGTCGTTTCGTCGTATGCTCAAGCCCTTGTATCACAGTCCTCGAAAACCACGTCCGGTTAAGTATAATCTTGTTTTATTTTTCTGTATTCTTGACCTCTTAAAAGAGTGATTTTGATTTGATAATTTTTCTGGTTAGAGTTTGATTTGTAGTTTAGAGATTTTGGCTTTTGTTTCTTCACCTCCCTTGGGAGCGCCTTCTGTTTTCCTTTTGTTTTATGAAAAGAGTAGAGTATTTTTATAGCCTGCGCCTTCCTCTGTGAAGAGATTTTCTTTTGTAATTTTCATATTTCAGATATTGAGAATAGAGTAGATTTTCCTCCTTCGGGAGCGTCCTTTGTTTTATGTGTTGTGTGTTTGTATTGTCGTGTCTGTCTTTCTAGAATTTGTTATAGTGATTTCTTTATCACGGCTTTTGAGAGTCGCGAATCAGAGAAATAAAATATTGATTCTACTTCTGTCAACCTGCATCTGAGTCCTCTCCTTTGTCCCAAGCCTGACATTAGGGAGCTCAAAGCATTGAACCAGCCTCCAAAATTCCCCAACAAGCATCTGTTGGACGCACCAGTACAAGTCCCAAAGTAAAGGACCCTAAGGATCCACTTCCCAGTCACCACAGAATACCCCCAGAAGTCTTATGACCATGCCTTGATGGATCAAAGCCATTTTGGCTTTACAGAATATTATGCAGGTGGTTTTAATGTTGTGGCTGATTAGTATATACAGTCCATGCAACCACCAGGCTAAATTCTTTGTATGTTCAAATTCACTTTACAGTACTTGGCCAAAAAAATATTTTGCTCCTTAACTATGTGTTCCTTGAGGATGGTCTGAGGTTTAATGTGGGTAACACTCTAAAGTACAGTTGGTTTGTAGGTATACTGGACTATACTGGACTTTTTTTTGTTCAGTTTCTTAAAGACGTTTCACCTTTCATCCAAGAGGCTTCTTAAGTTCTAACTAACTGGAGAGGAGTTGCAAGCTTAAAACTCTGTGTGGGAGTGTCCTTACAGAGTCACAAAGGTCACGTGTGAACTGACTTTTGAAGTCATTAGGGCCATTTTTGAGCCATTGACCCAATGAGACTGGTTAATATGTGTCAGCTTAACTTTCTGTCAGCTCCCATGGCTAACAGCTGCTTTTTTTTTTTTTTTTTTTAAGTTTAAACACAAATTTTAGTTATTTGTCAAAACTTATAAAACATTGTTTGGAAAGATCATAGAATTACCAAAAAACACTGCAATGGGGCTTCGCTTTGTTCAATTCATGGAGCAAGGAATTTCTGCACAATCACAGTACACTACTTCAAGCTTGAAAGATCACATCCTTTAAAATGTTGTCCTCATTTATTCATTGATTCACTCATCTACCACTTGACATATTTGTAAATGCTTACAGTAAATACTATGTGCAATTAATTTCTATTAATTAATCACAACCCAGAGAATCAAAACCACAATACTATAATGAGATTCTTATAAAATAAACACTTACCATAATCATAATCTGCTTCTGGACCTGTGTAACAAGAAAGAGAAGAAGGAGAGAAAGAAAAGATACTATGAGATATACTGCAAGGGCAGGTAGAGGACATGAGTACATGGGACAGAGATGACAGGTTAAGAAAACTGAACTGGCCAAAACAACAACAAAAAAAAGTTTTAAAAAATAAATAAATACAAAGAATAAAATAAAAGGGCAAATGTAAGATTATAGGGCGTGGAAATAGTAACAAACACCAGACGTTACACTACTAACAAGTTTATTACCTGAAATATAGGCTAACTCTTCCTTATTCTTCACACCACATTAACATTTACTATAGACTTCATGTAAGTCTACACTTATAATTACTCTACCATGCAATACAAACACAGCACGCGTGATGCCAACAAGAGGCTGCCATTGCATTAGTAATCTCATCCCCACGGTAACAGAGGGCTGTAAACTCAAGTCTAAACCAGACTTGAGGAGTCAAATGTTGATATTGGATGCTTCTGTAACACTATATGCACTACATGCCCAACCACAACTCCTATCTCTACCTGCTTGCTTTCCAACTTGTTTCATGGAGAACACACAACTTCTTGTTCATACTTGGTACTGAACATTGGCATGCCCCCACCTGTTTAAGTGATGCAAACTATTTCTAGCCTAGCCACACAAATGTGGAAGGCCATTAAACATACTCTAGCGTGCACTCTGCTTTAATTAAGGAGGTAACAGACATCAGTTCTCATGAGGACGATACTAAGCTGACCAGAGTATTTGCATGACAGTACTATTTTAATTGTATTCCAGTTCAATGAAAAGGTGGCAAAGTGTCATTAATATGCCTATGGGCCATAGTTTAGCCATAGTTGGTTTGAACCCAAACTGATTGTCTGTATTATCACTTTTGGCACATGGCAAACCATTAATGGTAGTAGCAGTAATAGATATAATGTGTGTATATTTCACATCCATACAGAATCAGAATCAGAATCAGAATCAGAAAAAGCTTTATTGCCAAGTACGATGTTACACATACGAGGAATTTGTTGTGGTGATGTTGGTGCATGCATCAAATAACTATTAAGTGAAAATATAACAAATTAACAATATAAACTATTTAAAGAATAGAAAATATAACAAATTAACAATATAAACTATTTTAAAAAGTAGAAAATATAACTATACAATATAAATATATATACACAATCTGTTTTTTGGGTAAAAGGATAAAAGGAGCAGACCGGCTGGCAGTGAACAATTACAAGAATGATGTGCAAATGAAAATGTGCAAATGAACAGGATGTTCAAGGTGAGCGTTAATGTAACGCATAGAGTTATGGTGCTGTCAGTGTGACAGTAGAGTCAGTGGTAGAGGTGGAGTGTGAGGAGTGTCAGGGGGGATTCAGTCCTTGTTGATAAGGCTGACAGCAGACGGGAAGAAACTGTTCTTGTAGCATGAGGTTTTGGTCCTGATGGACCGCAGCCTCCTGCCAGAGGGGAGTGTCTCAAAGAGTTTGTGACCGGGACGGAAGGGATCAGCAACAATCTTTCCTGCACGCCTCAGGGTCCTGGAGGTGTACAGGTCCTGAAGAGATGGGAGGTTGCAGCCAATCACCTTCTCTGCTGACCGAATGACACACTGCAGCCTGCCCTTGTCCTTGGCGGTGGCAGCAGCGTACCAGATGGTGATGGAGGAGGTGAGGATGGACTCAATGATGGCTGTGTAGAAGTGCACCATCATTGTCTTCGGCAGACTGAATTTCTGCAGCTGCCACAGGAAGTACATCCTCTGCTGTGCTTTCTTGATGAGGGAGCTAATGTTCAGCTCCCACTTGAGGTCCTGGGAGATGATTGTTCCCAGGAAGCGAAAAGACTCCACAGTGTCAATAGTGGAGTCACAGAGGGTGATGGGGGCAGGTGAGGCTGAGTTCTTCCTGTAGTCCACAACCATCTCCACTGTCTTTAGAGCATTGAGCTCTAGGCTGTTCTGGTTGCACCAGGTCACCAGGTGGTCAACCTCCCACCTGTAGGCGGACTCGTCACCATCAGAGATGAGTCCGATGAGGGTGGTGTCGTCCCCAAACTTCAGGAGCTTGACGGACTTGTGACTTGAGGTGCAGCTGTTGGTGTACAGGGAGAAGAGCAGAGGAGAAAGAACACAGCCCTGGGGGGATCCGGTACTGATAGTCTGTGCATCAGAGATGTGTTTTCCCAGCTTTACACACTGTTTCCTGTCAGACAGGAAGTCAGTAATCCACCTGCAGGTGGAGTCAGGCACGTTCAGCTGGGAGAGCTTCTCCTGTAGCAGAGCTGGGATGATGGTGTTGAAAGCAGAGCTGAAATCCACAAACAGGATCCTGGTGTAGGTTCCTGTAGAGTCCAGGTGCTGGAGGATATAGTGGAGGGCCAGGTTGACAGCATCGTCTACAGACCTGTTGGCTCTGTAGGCAAACTGCAGGGGGTCCAGGAGAGGTTCGGTGATGTCCTTGAGGTGTGAGAGCACAAGGCGCTCAAAGGACTTCATGACCACAGAGGTCAGGGCGACGGGTCTGAAGTCGTTAAGTCCGGTGGTCCTTGGCTTCTTGGGGACAGGGATGATGGTTGAGGTCTTGAAGCAGGCTGGCACGTGACAGGTCTCCAGTGAGGTGTTAAAAATGTCTGTGAACACTGGGGACAGCTGGTCAGCACAGTGCTTCAGGGAGGATGGGGAGACCGAATCCGGTCCAGCAGCTTTCCGGGGGTTCTGTCTCTTGAAGAGTTTGTTTGACGTCCCTCTCATGGATGGAAAGAGTCGTCACTGAGGAGGGTGGGGAGGGGGTGCCCATTAAGGTGGGCATTGGTGGAGGTGACTGGAGTTGGAGCTGGAGCTGTTGGGAGGTGTCGTGGGGGATGGTTTCAGGACTGTCCCTTTGTCTTTCAAAGCGGCAGTAGAACTCGTTCAGGTCGTTGGCTAGGCGTCGGTCGTTAATGGAGTGGGGGGCTTTAGGCTTGTAGTTGGTGATCTGCCTGAGCCCTTTCCAGACAGATGCAGAGTCGTTAGCTGAGAACTGGTGTTGGAGCTTCTCAGAGTACTGTCGTTTAGCCTCTTTCACCGCCTTGCTAAACTTGTACTTCGCCTCTTTGAATCTGTCTTTGTCCCCACTCCTGAAGGCCTCTTCCTTTGCAAGCCTTAGCTGTCTGAGTTTGGCTGTGAACCAGGGTTTGTCATTGTTGTAACTCACCCTGGTCCGTGTTGGAACACAGCAGTCTTCACAGAAGCTGATGTATGACGTCACAGCCTCTGTGTACTCATCCAGACTGTTGGTAGCAGTCCTGAACACATCCCAGTCAGTAGAGTCCAAACACGCCTGGAGATCCTCCACAGCTTCACTGGTCCACGTCTTTGAAGTCCTCACTACAGGTTTGCAGAGCTTTAGTTTCTGCCTGTAGGCAGGAATCAGGTGGAGCATGACGTGGTCAGAGTGACCCAGTGCAGCACGGGGGACGGCGTGATAAGCATCCCTGACTGTGGTGTAACAGTGATCCAGGGTTTTCCCCTCTCTGGTCGGGCATTTAACAAACTGTCTGTATTCAGGGAGATCGTGAGTGAGGTTACCTTTGTTAAAGTCTCCAGAGACAATAACCAAAGAGTCCGGGTTGGTCCGCTCCACACACAGTATCTGGTCAGCGAGCATGCGCTGTGCGTCCTGCACATTGGCCTGCGGCGGGATGTAAACACCGACCAGAATGAATGAAGCAAACTCACGGGGTGAATAAAACGGCTTGCAGTTAATGATAAAATATTCCAGGTCAGGAGAACAGTGCTGCTGGATCACTGTTATGTTATTGCACCAGCCACCGTTGATGTAAAAACAGATTCCTCCGCCTTTAGTTTTGCCGGAAAGTTCCGTGTCTCTGTCCGCGCGGTAGAGATTGAAGCCTGCCAGCTGCAGTGCAGAGTCCGGAATTAGTCCGCACAGCCACGTCTCCGTACAGGTGATTAATTGAGGCCTGGACCAGCATTTATAACAATGGCATTGCGTAGCAAAGCAAGTTTAGAAACTGGAATTCCTGTAATTAGTGGATTTGCTTGCTGGGGATAAGTAAACCCATGCAGATGTTTGTTCAGTTCAGCTTTGATAAGCTTTGACATGAGAATTTGCACCACTGACCAATAGGAAACCATTCTGACATTGCCGATTAGCTGTGTTGCACTAGTATATATATATATATATATATATATATATATATATATATATATATATATATATATATATGTGTGTGTGTGTGTGTGTGTCTCACCTATATATGTGTCCAAAACCAGGTTTACGATAAATAAGCAATGTTCGAGAAAAAGCCGGACGGCTTTTTCTCGAACATTGACGTCATCAGGCCCAGACTGGCCATAGGGAGGACCGGGAGTATTCCCGAAGTGCCGGCCTATGATTGGCCTGCTGGTCTGCATCTCTCTCTCTCTCTTTCTTTTTTTTTTTTTAACAGGCTGCCGGTCAGCTGGTATTGCAGCTATCTGTTTTTTTTTCTAAGTCAGAGAGGCAGGCCAGGCCAATCAGAGGCCACTCAGGCCAGTAGCATGTGGGGAGGACAAGACGATTGGTTTCTTTCGATTAACACCCACCCCAACAGTCCGTATCAACCACATAGACAGCGTGTGGAGGAAGGGGTGTGTGACGTGTGTCTGGTACTTACTGTGGTGTGTGTGTGTGTGTGTGTGTGTGTGTGTGTGTGTGTGTGTGTGTGTGTGTAGTGAGCGGAACCGGGAGAGGAGACGAGGCTTTGACAAGAAGATGATGGACCCTAACCGGGTAAAAAAAAGAGAAAAGGCGGCGACAAGAGGGAGAGAGAGAAAAAAAGAAAGGTGCTGGAGGATGACGTGGCCAAATGCCTCAAATTGACCAATTTATTCAGCCAAAAAAAAATGGTTCTTGTCAGTATGAGGTCCAGGGACCCCCAAGGGTCCTTGAGACTGTACGCTTTTATACAATGTAAATATGTAGCCTACTACGCCCTGGCCTTGAAATTAAAATAAGGATTGGGATTTTAAAATCACTGATTTACAAGCCACTTTTTTTTTATTTACTCTTTTTGAAATTATTTATTTGTGCAACAAATGGGATATAATCATTCCATTATTATGCATATGAATGCAAGGGCAAATCAAGTGAGACATAGGCTACACTATCTTACTGTAGGAACTATAGTGCATGGAAAAACACTGTAAGCATATGTTTGCTATTCAAAGGTGGTGATGGTGATGACAGTCCTGCTGGTGCTTCAGGAGAAGCCAGTGCAGAGCAGTTGGCAGAAGGTACAGAATCATTTCTACAGTAGAGCACCAACATGCAACAAGTTGCAGACGTATGAACAGCACCAGGCACCGCCATTTGACAGAAATGGCTCTCATTTGTAATAATAGCTGTCATGGCACTACAGCATTATTCTATTAAGCACTAGTGTTGTTGAATTTTGCTCTCTGTTGCTGACTTGCTGTTATATATTCCAGTCCAAACATGAAAGTTATGTATTCTAACCTTAGATTTAGGTTGGGGTTCATTGGTATTACCCGGTGTGATAATTAGAGCCTATATTAAAATATAAGTCAATATCATGTGATTGCTTATTGGGAACTATGCTCTCCAACTGTATTATACATTGCATATATGTGTCTATATATGTGTGTTCTGTAAACGTGTTTGAAGGCTGTCCCCTCATAGCTGATTAATTGTTTGATTTGAACTTAGTTATCTTTGTTTAGGTTATATTGTAGGCTACACATAAATAATATGTGCCCATGAGGCAGCTGATATTCTACATGACATGAATTTTTATGTATAGCTATAAACTGGGCACTACTTATTATGTAAAACATTTATTCTCTTCTATTAAGTGTGTTAGTGGATTTTGATGAGGATGTGTGCGTACCCATGCATGTAGGTGCGGGTGAGAACGTGCGTGTGTGGGCAAGGCCAGGGTGGCCTGATTAAATGACTGACCCCTGGCCTGAAAAAGTCTCCCAGTCTGGCCCTGGTCGTCATGTTTGCTTTGTGTCTGGTGCAGGAAGAAACGGTAAAAACGGGCTTTTATCACAAAAGTATCCACAAGCAGCACATATTTGCAAGCAAGAAAACATGTTCCTATTGGTGTTAAAAAGGCACCATACCAACCAATCACAAAATTATAAGCCAAACCATGTGATTTGGTTGCTGAGGAACAAGGAAAGTTGTAGGAGGGTTGCCGACGGAAGAGTGACGGCAGCAGTGGCGGAGATACAGACAGCGATGATAGAGATCGTGAGTTTTGAGAGTTGAGAAATTTGTGACATTTAGTATACTAGTAAATTCACAATGAAGTGCAGCTGGAGACCGCTAACACAGAGACAAGCGAGACAATGAAAGCAGCCACTGCCTCTGCTGTATATAGTATACATGTTTAGTGTAGTTTTTTGTAGTGTGTAGTGTAGTCGTTTTTTTTGTGTTGTGAGTCAAAACAATGAGGAGACTGCTGAATGTGGAGCAGGCAGTGCAGATCTTCATGCCTGAGGCAATGCCTGCAATTTCATGTCAATAGTTACATATAACTATGTAAATTTTAAAAACTCATGCACAAATTTAGCAAACAGCAATTTGTATTTGCATTATGAGTAATAAAAAATGGTTTGTTAAACATATTTGTGGTTTTCACAGTAAAAAAATCTAAATTGTTCCCACTCGGATTTTATGGTTTTTGTGATTTTAGGTCCATTGTGTTAATACAGTATGTCGAAATGAAAAACATAACTGTACAGTCACATATTTGAGGTTGTGCTGAAAATAATGACACCAAACAAGGCAAGGTAAACAGTTGAAAAAGGTGAAATGTAATGGTAAAATCAAAAGTACGTCCCACCTTCAAACACAACCTCATTTGGCCATCCATTAAAAAACTACTTAACCTCCCACTTTTCTATAGAATACATACGTCCTACGAGCACGGCACTAGTCCTTTTAATTAACCCAGTTGAGACAAGAAATCTCAAAATGATTCTCCTCCTTTCCCTAGATTTTCCACATTCTACTATACTCTTGAAATTATTCCTGCCTTCCGCAACCATATACTCATCATCTCCCTCTCCCTTTCATATCGGGACATGCTACAATCACATGTTCACTGTCTCCCTCTCCCTACAGTTACACTGACCAGTTTCATGTTTCCCTATTATATTAAGTGTGTTCTTCAATTTACTGTGCCTTATTCTTATTCTGCTCATGATTACTTGTTCTGTTCTATTATCTCCACAACATCCTACCTGTCCTACTACACTTTGAAAGAAGCAGGAAAAAGGGAGACATTTATATATATTACAATGTTGATTCCACCAATTATTTATTTCCTTCCATATTAAACTTTTTCCCTCTGCTTTTTATTTTCATTTCCACCTCCTCTTTCTTTACTGCCTCCTTAGCAACTTTGTCTGCTTGTTCATTTCCTTGTATTCCTAAATGAGCTTGAACCCACATGAGTGTTATTTCCCTCCCCTGTTGTTTTAATCTGGATGTTTTTAACAGTATTTCCTGATGTGTTTTCGCTGTCCTGTATTTGATGCTTAAGATTGATGAAACTGAGTCACTACATACGACTATCTTCCTAGCCACCATGTTCTCCACCCATTTCATTACCACTAATATAGCGCTTAGTTCTACTGCATATATGCTTAAATGATCTGATGTTCTCTTTGTCATTGTGATATGATGGCTGGGAATCGCCACTGCTGCACCTGTTATCGGCTGTTTTGATCCATCTGTGTAAACTAAACATTTCCCATACTTTCCATCTGCATAGCTATAGAATTCTGTATTTCCTGTACCATATCTGCTGTTTCTTTTACTTTATTCTCTTGATATTCCTTATTTCTACATCTGTGAGGGCCTGCTCATAGCTGCTTGCAGCTTTTATTCTACTTCTGTTTCTGTGTTACACCCAAATAGCAAGTTCCCATCTCCCATCTAATCTTTTGTATTTCTCCTACTTGTGCTCTGATTATTTTTGCAAATATTAGTGGGTCCATTTTCTTTACTCACCCTTCTCCGTCAAATCTCACCACTACATTAAGGGAGCCCGTCTTTCCACTCTTTGCCTTTTCTCCCTGCCCCTCACTCTCCGTGCCTTCCAAACTATGTTTATCATCCCTCTTTCTCTTTCTCTCACTTGCACTTACTCCTTCCTCCTCACCCAACTTGCTCCCACTTACTACCCCCTTTATCAATCTCATAATCCTCCTCTTCACTCATTTCCATACTGTTGTAGCTGTCTCCTTCTACCTCTTTTCTCTCCATTTTACACCCCCTTACAGAAAGCAGTGCTAGGGTACCACTACCGAACCTATAAAGCAGGGGTGTCAAACTGATCCAGTAAAGGGCCATGTGGCTGCAGGTTTTCATTCCAACCAAGCAAGAACACGCCTGATTTGGATCAGCCAACCAATCAGCCAACCAAGCAAGAACACACCTGATTTGGATCAGGTGTGTTCTTGCTTGGTTGGAATGAAAACCTGCAGCCACATGGCCCTTTACTGGATCAGTTTGACACCCCTGCTATAAAGGCTGTCGGCCGATAACCCCACAATCTACTCCCTGTAAGTTACCTACCCTTTTTCTACAATCCAATGCCAATGTTATGCACTCAGCTCAAATCAATTTTTACTCTCCGTTTCTGTGTTTTTACTTCTACAATCCACTTGCCAGCTGTCAGGAACTGCAGCACTAGCTGCGTCATCAAAATAACTTTCGTGTGACCCTTGTGTGACTGGTTGCAGGTGTGTCTGAATGATTGCAGGTTGCCCCAGGGATCTGATTGGCTGCTGCCTTGGAGCCAGAAGTTTAAGGGCTGGCTCCTGCCAGTTCCTGGAGGCTCTCCTCTGCTGTCCCAGACTGCCAGCATGTGAGATTATGTACATGCTATGTTTTTGAGTAAAACCATTTAAAAATGTTTCGCTGCTGGTGGTGCTTGGGGAACGGGAAGAGGGGCGTCTCACTTTCATGTTGCGCCAGGGGTTTCCCCTAGGCCCTGGTCGTGACAGTTTGGGGCTCGTCCGGGATCTGAATGTCCATGGGGGGAGGTAGATGTGGTTTAGTTTGTGTTTGTGAAAGTGGCCTTTGGTTACCATGACTGTAGTTCCAGCAACTTCTTACTGAAAAAAAATAGAGAAAAACTTGACAAAGTTCCTTAGTTTTTGTTCCCAAATCATGTGATACATCTCAGCTACACAAAGGCCAATCAATCAATTATGTATTCTGTGGAGATAACTGGTCACTTCAAATGAGATAATATTCTTTATTGTTCCATATTCTAATGAAATATGAAAGTGTCTGGGGGAAAGGTGGAGGTTGGTACATTTTATAGCAGCATCATGTAAACCTTATACAGATCTAAATATTTCAGAATAAAATGGGGAAAAAAATCACTGCTTAGCAGAACACCCTCAGTTTCACCAACAGCAGTCTCCAGACTGTAACTTGACTAATTCTCACTTTATAATCAGTCATGAAGTGCAAGCCCTAATTTTCAATGTTGTGAAGAGCTTAAATAAAAATGTATATACAGAATAGTTATGAAAATGTGATAACAAACAACAAACATAATCAAAGAGTGAGTGAACAGAATTGGTACATAAAAATGATAACAGATACCAGTAAAACAGAAAACAAAATATGCTGAAAATGATAAAAATTGAACATGAAACGAACATGATAAAACACAAAACAGAGAAGTATAAAAGCTAATTGGCAGTCATACAGGACAGCAAGTAAAAACAGTTACATTCAAATGCTGAGTACTTGGAAATTAAGGTCTTAAACTGACCTATAAGTAAAACTGTATGAAGTTGTGTGATTGTGAAATCACTAGAGCGTGTTGAACAGTGACTCTGTGACCAGTTTAATAAAGAGCTGATATATGGTGGCATGTTGCCCTTAAAGGCTTAAAAAGGAAACAGAAACCAATGCTCTCACTGTTGAAGGTGCCCATCCATTTTCATATAGAATGCAATGAGTGGAATAACAGTCACTAGTAATGAATCAGAGACAGAGGCATGTCTATGGTAACATCACCATAATCCAGGACAGATAAAAAGACAGCTTCAATGATCCATTTTCTACAGAACATGGGGAAAGTAGTTCTGTATAGATAACCAATTTGTCGTCTTAGCTTGCTAACAAATGTGTTAATACAACATTTAAATGTAAGTTTCTGATCCAACTAAATACCCAAATATTTGTATTCAGAAACCCTTTTAATACTGTGTCCTGTCACAGTGGTAACATGGAGACCTATCTTTGGCTATTGAGAATATCATGCATCTTGCAGATTGTCAAACAGCTGCCAGCTAATTGAAATGGCTTCATGTACAGACTTAGCATAGCAGTACAAGACTGTATCATCAGTATAAAGATAAATTGATTCTGTGAAACAGCCATTTCACGGTCAAACCCACAATAGAAACTGTGGCATAAAAGAATGTTCAGGTCAGTTATCACAAATGGAATGATATGTTTTCATTTTGCTGTAATCATCTACAGATGAATGCACTGTTGCTCAAGTATTTCCACGTATGTAGCTTATCATATGTGGTACTTTAGCAGTAGTAAATCACTGATTCTTGAGAGTTGGGACAAAACACGTTGTAAAAAACTTTTTTTTTTTTTTAAATGCACACTAAATTAATTAGGGTTATATGTTTCTGCGGAGAAGAGTTTTATAGCTATTTAACCATGTCAAGGAACAGGTTCTAAATAAAAACACATTTTTAACATGTTTCCCTTCAGAACTGGATTTGTGTCAACTCCATCAGACACAGTTAAAAGTATACAATATGAATCAAGAATCTTAAGTTCTGAAGTATGTTGTAATATCGTTTAGTTACTCTAATATGCAATAAAATACAATATATAAACTTAAGTTGTGATTTCACACTATTTTGAAAACCCAGATTTCTAAATATATTTCAAATTTTGTTTTGAATTTCAATATTGTAAAAACAAACTCCTTAAATAAATAAGACATAAGAGGATGTAGATCAGATGGTCCTGTATTACAAAAACAACATAAACTGAAGGAAGAATTTCTTTTCTTTCCGAAAGATTAACAAAAACTTACATCTGACAGTTAACAAAGATCTGACAGTGTTGACAAAAAATGTGTGTGCTTTGCTGATTATTGAAGAAATGTGCTTTTTAAACTCTACTACTAAAACTACTACTAGTTATTAGAGTATTGAACGTATTGTAAAGCAAATTATAATAAATATATTGCACATACACCGTTTCCAACTATTATAAATTACACCGTTTAGAACTATCAAAAGAACAATAAGGGGAACCAGGAGCCCTCCTCCCCCTCTGTTTTCATCTACCTCCCCTACGCCACTTCCTGCTCTCCTCTTTCTCATCAACCTCTTCTCCTGTTCCTTTCCTCCTTTATCAGTAGTCATTTACTTGGTCTTCATCATGAATCTCTTTTTTAAAGTGGCATGTGTGCGTGTGTGTTGACATTCCTTAACAACAATACTGCAACAATTCCTCTTTGTCCTGTCTCCCATCTCATCTATTTGTATTACTTTTTTGTCTTTAACTCACTTCTTCTGTCAAATGTGTACGGTAATGTAATGCATGCTATGTATGCACATTTTTGTGTAAATAAAACCCTGAATTAACATTT